>NC_048596.1:32965315-33265489 GCF_003668045.3 Cricetulus griseus | reverse complement strand
CTCTCTCTCTCTCTCTCTGTGTGTGTGTGTGTGTGTGTGTGTGATTTCTTTGACCCTGATCCTTTCCCAAAAAGCACTGAAAAAATCCTTCAGTGCAAAGCTTGCTTTGTATACAAAGCATGTTCTAGAACAGAGTGGCAAACTGTAGGTGATCAAAATAAACTGCTACCATACAGAAAGCCAGTCATGACCAGCTCCGCCACCACCCTCATAAGCCTGTGTTTATTGCAAATGTTTCTGTAGTAATAACTGCCATTTATGGCCTTTCGAGTGTGAGGCACTAATCCAAGTACTCACGGTATCAACTGGCACGGTCCAGTCAAGGAGACCAAGGCATCTTACCTTCATCAAGGCCTTTGCACTTCTCACTAACTTCAAGTGAAAATAGCCATGGCCATCCCTAGAGGTGAGTGAAAATGAGGAGACCAGATGAAATGGAAGTGAGGAAGACAAAGACATCATAGACTGAGGACTATGTGTCTCTGGCTCTGAGCCAGCAATTCCTAATCTCTACAGTTCTGACTCAGCATCCCTGAAGTAGGCCCTTCTACACAGAAACAAGCTAATATCACTTTAAAAATAAAGGGAGTCCCTGTTCCTCACTACAGGCTGCATTGGGGGAGCTAGCCAAGGCAGTGCTGGAGAGCTTGCCCTGATAGTGATGATGAGGGAAAGCTGGCAGACTAACCAACCCAGCTAACCCAGGCCCAGAACTAGGGCTATGAGTTAAGCTACCCCAACATCTGCCTCATCTATGAACTGCTGCAGCAGGTGCAGAGAATGAACCTACAGATCCAAAACTGCAGGATCTCCATGGCACAGGACAACAACAGGATATCCAAGAGGAGCCCATTATCAGTGTTGTAGCAGAAGCCAGAGGTCTGGAGCCAGACCAACGCCTCATTGCAATGAACACTGGCAAGTAAAGATGAGTGGACTAAAGGATAAACTATGTGATTCAACAGGCCATGTTACAGCTTCCAAGACAAGACTCTTCTCCTTTACTTTTTAAGTTTTGTTTGTTTGGTTGGTTTGACTTGGTTGGCTTGGTTTTCAGTTATTCTGTTAAATCTGGTTTTGTTTTCGGGGGAGGTTGCAAGGGCAGAGGGTGGATACAAAGGGAGGGGGAGATGAGTGGGATTGGAAAGCATGATGTGATATCTACCAAGAATCAATAAAAGTTTTTTAAAAATAGACTTTACTGTCTAGAGGACATTTAGATTCACAGCAAAACTGGACAGTAAGGTATGGAGAGTTCCCCTATTCCATATGCCACCCACCCCCCCAAAAAAACAAACCTTTCTACAATCCACATTCCTCACTAGAACAGCACATTTGTCACAACTGATGACACCTCATAATCACAATTATGACACCTCATAAGCCTGGGGAGTCAGCCCCATGCCCTGGGATTCACTCTTGTGAATTCACTGCTGTGTATTATTATAGGTTTGTCTCAATAAGGAAATCTATCTGCCATGGTGCTCTCACACATAATACTTCCACTGTCCTGAGTTCTTCTATACTCCGCCACTCGTTCCTTCCTCCTCCAATCTTCATTCTTTCATAAAGTGTAGGCATGAGGCAGAACTTTAAACTAAATATGACAACATATGTATGGCTTGACATCATCAAATACAACATGCATGTGCACTTAACCTTTACAAGCCTATTTATTTGTGCAGTAAGGAAGAGAGAAAAGAAGAAAGGAAGGAACAAAAGATGGAATGAGGGAAGGAACAAAAGAAGGAAGAAAAAAGAAAGGGAGGGAGGGAGGGAGGGAGGGAGGAAGGAAGGAAGGAAGGAAGGAAGGAAGGAAAGAAAGTAGGAAGGGCTTTAGAAACTAACCATGTGTATAAGGAATTCATTAGAAGCACAGCCCTGAGTGGGGGGGAGTTATGGTGTCTGTGGATGTCCATTATTTGGGGAGCACTCAGTAGGGCTTGAGGGTTCAGTATGTCTTGCAATGGGCTGACAGTCCTACACACTGAAGGACTTTTCTATCTTAAGTGAATTTTCAAGTCTCAGACATTTTAGTTTGAGTAGCCAATCATGTAATTAAAATAATTGTTTATGGTAATCCACATGGAGATCCTTACTTGCTTTAATATAAAAACATCAAGTAATTTTCTGTGGTTGTAATATGCACTGAATTTTCTAGGTGAAATTGCCATGTGTTACTATTCATCTAATTGGAACTGTAAGTAATAAGAGTGATTTGTCTATTTTTATACTATATACATAGAATGTACTCATAAATATACAAAGTATGCATACATACATAAACACACACATATATACTTGAGTACTAGGCATTATTGAATTCTATGATATATATTTATTATGCATTCATATCACCTTTATTTTTAAAACATGAAAAAATAACTTAAATGGAGTGATACAAGCCAAAGGCTATTTTATAACATCAACCTTCTGGATCTGAAGTGTGTGCTAGCATTCCACTCTGTTCTTATTTGCATTGTAGTGGAGCTGGCCCACACATTTACACACTAAGACACTTTATTTTGTTCTAAAAACACCTCCTCTTCATTGCCCTTTGTACTACAGTTAAAGTATTATACTGATATTTTTGAATTTGTGTTCCAAGATAAGGTGTTTCACCTGAAAGTTAATTTCAGAATAGTGAAAGGGCTGACCCAGAACAGCTAGTCTACATGGAAGCCAGGACCAGGAGGAGGTAGAGTTACTGCATAAAGAAAGGCCAAGGCTTGCTATGTATCGTCGCACACAGGAAGCTGACTGAGTTAGAGTTTGCTGAGGACGGATGGTCCTCTGCTCTTTATAATATCAAGGACCTTACATGAAGCATCACTCCACTTTCTTCTCTGTCCTCTAGTGTGCACCCATTAGTTATGGTTTGCCATGGTACTCTAAGGACAGAACAGACAAGAGTGTCCTCAAGGATGTGTCAGCCAAGGTGTGAGGGCTGACCCTATAGGACAACAGCTGCTGGTACAACTGGACCCTTAGTTTGATATGCACATGCCCATTTGTGTCTAAGGCTTCCTGAGAATGCTACCATTTCTTAGCACTCTGCTAAGTTCTTATACCATTGTGGCAACATTGTTTAATGAGGCTGTGTTTAAAATATTGCTCTAATTGTGATACCTTTTCCCTCAAATGCATCATGAGATTTGTTGAAATATTTGTGTTTGAATATTTAAGAGAGTAAAGAAAAATTTGTCATTGTTGTGGTTTTTGTTTGTTTGCTTGCTTGCTTTTGGTTTTTCAAGACAGGGTTTCTCTGTATTGTTTTGGAACCTGGCCTGGAGCTCACTCTGTAGACCAGGCTGGCTTTGAACTCACAAAGATCCACCCACCTCTGCCTCCTTAGTGCTGGGATTAAAGGCATGCACCACCAACGCCCAGCTTGTTGTTGTGTTTTTTGACACAGGATTTCTCTGTGTAGCCCTGACTATGCTGGAACTCACTCTGCAGAACAGGCTGACCTTGAACTCAGATCTGCCTGCCTCTGCCTCCTGAATTCTGGCTAAGAAAATCAAGATGAGACTTGCCCCCTCCTTCCATATGTTAAATGCTTACAATTGGAAGAGTAATATGTTCATTCTAACAATAGCTGTCTGAATTGGACAGACTATCCAAGCTTCAGAGAAACACAGGCTCAGGTGTACATTTGAAACTTGTGAATACATGGGAATCAAATCTGTATTATGTGTTTCCATAGCCACTGGCCTCCCCGGGGAACTTCTTCACTGCCTCCAGCCTTCATAGTTCCATTAGTTTGTTCAAACAGTCTGATCCATGACCATGGGAAGGACACAGGAAAAGATATAGTCAACTAATTATATGATAAGCTAACAACACTGAAAGAACATTGGAAGCCACCACTCTGCCTTCCCTATCTGGGCATGCCACTCCTTGAATCAAGACGTGGAGTCCATTTTCCTTTCCCTTGAATATAGGCTACACTTATGACATGTTTTGGCCCAGAGGTTATGACAGAAATCTGACTATGTCATCTCATTACATGGGACTGTAGAGACTGAGAACTTTCCATTTTGTTCTGTTCAAAATCTGAGCTACTCTACCAAAATGCTTCATCACCAGTTCTGATAATGAGGTTGAAGCATCCTCTAGTTATCCCAGACTGCTCAGCTGAGGCAGCAGGCATTTGATGAAGCCATGTTGGGTCCTCCTACCCCAGCAGACTTGTTTCTAGATGATGCTACACAGCAGAGACTAGCCCTGCTTAAATCCCTAGTTCACAAACCAAAAGCACAAAGTGGCTTATTTTTTAAGCCATTGTTTTCCGGTATGCTTGTATGGTACTACACATTAAAGATAGAAGAACCATGTGGATTGGTGGAAGAGAAAGAGCCCTAAAGGTGGTGTGAATGGGATGCAGAGAAACAGAGTTTGAACTGAACTTTGAAGGGGATAAATGGCAGAGCCACATTTCCATAGCCTTCCCCGAACCACTCTCCACCCTAAGACAGGAGTGCTGTCCAGAAGCAAAATACCATAAATGACAATTGATTAAAGGTACAAGTAAAAGGCCCAATGGCTACAATCTCTGTCACACTGATAGGGTGATGCGCCTCAGAACCTTAAGCCGCCATGTGCTCAAGCCCCCTCTCCCTCCTCACCCCACCCCTCCCTGGTTATTCTTTGCTCTTCATTGACGTCTTCCCATTTCTCTTCAAAAGTGCCCCTCAGCCTACCAGAGCACCTCTACTTCCTGCCATAACAACATGCTAAGATTTTTCCCCCATGTATTAATTTTTATGACTTCCAAAAGGAGTGCTTTTTCCAAGCAGGTACCCTTGAAGGGGTTGTGGAATTATATGGTACCCAGTGTGCAATTAATTTGTTATAAAGAAGAAAAAAGGTGTGTGGGTTTTTTTCCTGCAAGGGAAGCAATAAAAGTCAATGACTTTTGCTAACTTTCTTCTCACAATTTCTAATGAGTCAACATGTGTTGAGGAGAAATTAGTCAGAGCAGAATAGATCCTATTATGCAGCTCCACTTTTGTAAGCATGAGTCAGAGATCCCTGTGTGGTGGTGTTGTGAGCACCTGGCTACGATGAGCAGAGTTGGGGGGTGGGGTGAAAGAGCTCTTTCTTGAAAACTTACAAAAGTAGCAGAGAATCCTTCAGAGTGCAAATGAGAAAAAGAACAAACATCATGATCAGATGTTAGTCTTATTATTATGGGAGAAATACATGGCATTGTTTACCCCTATCCCTCTACCCCGTGAATGGTCACAATTTGTAATTGGTCTGGTGACGCCCTGCTGTACTACATAATGAAAATAGAAGTGAGATGAACATTCAGCATGGGGAACACAGTGTGTCTGAGCTCTCAGTACACACGAACATGCACACACACAGAGAGACAGACAGACAGACAGACACACACACACCTTTGACCATGTGCTTTTTTTGTTTTCTTGTTTTTGTTTGTTTGTCTTTTGTTTTTCGAGATAGGGTTTCTCTGTGTAGCTTTGGAGCCTATCCTAGCACTCATTCTGGAGACCAGGCTGGCTCCCAACTCACAGAGATCCGCCTGCCTCTGCCTCCCGAGTGCTGGGATTAAAGGCATGCGCCACCAACGCCCGGCCTGACCATGTGCTTAATGTGCTTAATTTGAGTTGTCTTCTATGTAAAACACTGAACTGGAATAGGGGAGGGAGCCTAAGATGCATGAGACACTGTCTGTCTTCCCAGGGGTTGGGAGGTAACCAGAGATAATATAGTGGGAAAGATCAGGGTGCATGTTTCCATAGGATGCTGTGCAAAGATGTGATTTGTGAGCATCAACATGCGATCAGATTCAACAGATATTTCTAGCTGGACTTTGAAAAAAAAAAACTTACACACATGAATTCAACATGAGATGGGATGTGTGTGTACAAGCTACTCTCTTCTATTTGAACAACCACATATATACTGAGTGTATTTCTGGAACACCCAAGTGGGAATCCACTATCTAATATATTCTGGCAGGACAAAGTCTTTGAAGACAGAGGACCAAAGGTCGTAGTCATAACACAATGAAGTTGGAAGCACATCATGCCAATTCATGGCCCTTGCTACTGCCCAGAGTTGCAAATATTCTTGATAAGACTTGTCTTTCCAGTTACTAATACTGTCAAGGTAGGGCAACAGTGCATTTGGATAGTCACAGTTTTAAACACTCAAAAATCTTTGATTTTTAAAAACAAGATTGAATTAGGCAGTAGAAGGAGAAACATATGGGAGGGCACAGAAGTGGCAAGCAATTATTTTTAAGTTGGATATATTCAAGCCTCACTTCGGCAAGGACCCAACCAGTAAATATCACTGTGGGAACGCTAACATGGAAACTGGTTTCGTCTTTGTTTATTTTGTATTGAATAAACATTGATGGGGATGCTGTGTGCAGGGTATTGTGCCTCCTACAGACCTGCTCATCCATCTGCCTGGTCAACCTTTCTGTAGAGATAGAGTGCCAGGACCACAAACTCAGCGTGTCCAATTGAAACTCATCTGGCCCCAAACCTGTTCAATCCGTCTGTGTTTCCTATCTGGGCCCATGACGTCATCAGCCTCCCAAATGCTCAAGTGTACCCTTGTCATCACCTTCAGCCTTCACCACCTCCATTGCAGCCCCCCACAAACCATCTTGATGGCCAAATATGATCACATCACTCCCCTGTTCCTATTTAATAGTCTCCACTTTTTTTTTTTTTTGGCCTGGTTAGTTTAATCACCTATTAGGTGGTCTTCTATACAAAGGGGCCTTGCAAGGGTTTTGCCACTGTGCATTTATCTATCTGGAAAACAGAGAATGGGTTCTTATGGGAAAGAGAGTTCTTCCTGCTCTTGTTGATTTAAATATGAGAAGACAGAAGAAGCAGAGCCAGGAAGGACCCCACAGCCACTTGAAAACAAAGCCAACACACTTAGTCTTAGTTACTCGGAGATACTTAGATTTGGTTAGACACTAATATTTTCTCCTTTTCCTTCCAGTTAAATCCACACCTCACAGCTTATCTTTACCCTATCACAATCTAGGGTATTCCGATTAAAACTGTAGTTAGTTTTATGCCCTGTCAGATCAGGAATAAATCGCTTCCTTTAGATTCTAAGCTGAAACTCATTTTCTTCCGCCTGCTAAGATCTTTGAGAAGACAGCTTAAATACTTACTTCGAGTCTAAGGCCTCCATTTAGACTCTCTTCGAACACACTTCAGTAACTGTTTCCTCAGAGTTTTATATCTCTGGTTGGAATATCCTTTCTCCCATATTTATGCTTTTGAACTCCTATTGAAACTGTGATGCCCCTCTCCACAACTATTGTCAATATAAAGCTCTCTTCACTCTCATCCCTTGTTATCAGTTTTGAATTCACAGCTTCTCTCTGTGCATGAATCTGGGAACATTTTAAGGTACATATATAACACCCCACTGTCACTTTCAGCAGCTTGAGGCATTTCCCTAGAGTTGTAGGGGCCTTGCCTCAGTCTGAAACAGGATTCCTGGCTAAGACACAGAAAAGAATGTTAAGACTAGCCTGCTTAGGAAGCACAGTTGGAGATTTTATTACTAACTGGCTTAGTAACTTTTCTATTGCTGTGAAGAGATACCACTACCAAGGCACTCACCACAGAGTTTATTAGTGCTCATGGTTTCAGAGGGTGGGTAAATGACCATCAAGGCTGGAGAGCATAGGCGGCAGGCAGGCATGGCACTGGATCCATAGCTGAGAGCTCACAATTTGATCCACAAGCAGGAGGCAGAGTGAGCTAACTGGGAATGACAATGGCATGGGGTTTTGAAACCTCAAACCCACTCCCAGAGATACATCTTCTACAATAAGGCCATAGTTCCTAGTCCTTCCCAAACAGTTCTGCCAACTGGAGACCAAGCATTCAGATATAAGGGGGACATTCTTATTCAGATCACATACTATCTTATCACCTGTTTTCTCTTGAGGGGCACCTGGTAGGACTAAATCCTATAAAAATTCTAACTCACAGGGACACAGAGGTTAGGTGTCTTTATTGTAAAGAGTTCTGTATGAGATTCTCAGGCAATGTTTGGGGAACAAAATGAGGTACCACCCAAAGTGACATACCGTTGGGCCTTTGGCATAAGTTATTGCTACTTTAACAAAATGCATTTAAATATGAAAACAATATTAGTTCCATGTCCAACAGTGTGCTGAGGTACTTGCTTCTCAGCTGGAGAGATGATTTAACAACACTCCAGGTGACAGGTTCCTGACCCTTCTCACGTCCCCATCATTTCCCTGTCTTCCTATCCTACCTCAGGTCTACCATAGCACCTGCCATGTTGAGGCTTCTACTTTGCATACCCCCTTTCCTCCTCAGTAATGAACTCTGCCTTGCACTCTCTGTTATACTGAGTCTTCAATTGTTGCATCAATAAATAATTTTATTTTCCTTTCAGTACATCATTAATTTTTACCAACATTTGATCCCAGACATTCTTTTGTCTTAGTCATCACAATAATCATGAACATTTACACAGTCCTCATTATCTGCCAGGCATTATTCTCAATGCTGTGTGAATTACACATTTAATATTCATAGCAACCCTATGAGTTTAGGCCTCAAGTTCAAACAAACCAAATCCAAAGTCATCACCCTTAACTCCATACTACTCTTCCTTCTATAAGTCTGCAAGGAAAATATTGAGGCTTACTTTCATTGCACACAGAACAAATGGTTCATGTAGTGATGCTTTGTATGTGATCTAACAAATAAAACTTGCCTGAAGATCAGAATGCAGAGCTAAGCCACTAGTCAGTCACAGAGGCCAGGCAGTGGTGGCACACACATTTAATCCCAGCACTCGGGAGACAGAGGCAAATGGATCTCTGTGAGTTCAAGGCCACCCTGGGCTACATGAGATTGGATCTGTCTAAAAGAAAAACAGAGTTCACACAAAGGCAATCCCAACACTTGGGTTCACACACCTTTAATCCCAGCACTAGGGAGGTGGAGACAGGAGTGACATGGCTGGGCAGAGAGAGGAGTATAAGATGGGAGGAGACAGGAGCTTAGAGAAGTCTGAGGAGGTCATCTGAGGACAGGATCGGACAGGATCGCCCCTTTCGTCTGAGCATTGGTAAGGTAAGAACTCTCTAGCATCTGCTTTCTCTACTTCTCTGATCCTTCAGCTTTCACCTCCTGATAGCTGACTGCCGAGTTTCTATTAAGACCAAAGAGAATTCGAGCTACAGGTTCAAATGCAGACATTGCCTGATAATGCCACTTCTAAAAAGATCTGACAATTCCAAGCATGGTGACTAGGGCAATATGATGGGCTCCGAGAGGCACAGCTGGTGGCAGTGTGGAGCAGAGGCATCAGTCTGGAAGACATTTAGCATTGTTAAGTAAAGCCGAAGGTACAATCGATTTAGAATCCACCGATTCCATCGCAGGGATTGTAGAGAAATGTGCCCATGTACCCACAATACAGGATACATGCCAGTGCTGCTCTGAGGGGTCCAAACAGCTGAGAGGGCTGTCAGTGAAAGAATGGAGGATGAGCATGCTGTTAGTTGCATGTTTGTGACTACTTCAGAACAATGAAAATTAATGAATTATAGATCCCTACACCCTAGTCACACTGATAAAACACACAAGTAAAAGGCTAGGTGAATGAAGCTAGATAGGACTGAACACTGTGTCTGATTTCAATTAAGAATGAAAGTGGACAAAATACGAATGGACCATGGAGTCATATTCATATGATGAAGCTGAAAATTAGCATTAAAATGACTAATACAGAAGTCACCCTCGGGGTAATGCTGGGGTGGGAGGGGGTCTGGAGAAGGTCTGACAGTACAGGAAGGTAAAAGAGGACTACTTTTTGACTTGGGTATAATTTGCCTTAAAATAATTGGTTAAATTCTAACAAATATAGCACTTCTCTGCATGTCAGTTAAGTTTCACAATAGACAATGATTCCATTAAAAGATAAATGAGGTAGCTTATTTTCTGGGGACCTTCCTAATAATAGAGAGCTGTCTGTCTGTCTGTCTGTCTGTCTGTCTGTCTGTCTGTCTCCCCTGCTTTCTTCCCCTCTTTCTCTCCCTCTTAAGTTCCCACGTGTAAATCTATAACAAAATAAAGTAAATATTCAATGAAGGAAGACTGTTGTGAGGAGACAACAGGCTAACAATAGCTGGTTTTTCTTGTCCCTTCATATTGTGGCATATAAGATGATAGCACACACCTGGTTATTCAAAAAAAAAAAAGAGAGGGGGGATGGGCATTGCTGTGAGGTTTTCACTGTCACACCAAGGAATTAAAAGGGATAGGTTTGAACATCAGAAGGCCCCCAACCCACACTATCTTGGGGAAGTTCTAGAACTCCTATAGTTTTAAAACAGGCTGTAATCCTTCGTGTTGTCTTTTCTCCCAGCATAAAGCTGGGAGACCTCTTTGTCTGACATTGCCACCTAAAGAGGATAGCCCAAGACATGCTGCTGTATTTTTGGTAGACCTTGGAGAAAGTAAATTCATTTCTAGAGACAAGCCAAGCTGGTAGAACACAGTGAATGCAAAACAACTTGGAAAATAAGCAAAGGAATCGAATTTAAATAAACGAGTTCATTCTTTCTGTCCCTCCCAAGTATCTGTCCCTCCCGAGCACAGATCAATGAAGCCACAGGCTGGCGAGTTTTGGCCACTTAGCCTTGGACCAAACCACAGAAGTACATTGCCTTCATATACAGGATTATGGCAGTGGTGGTTTTGAAGCAGGAACCTGCTGCATCATTCATTCCAGAAATCCTTCAGGGGTTTTGTTTTCCCTTTCAAGAAAGCAGGGGACAACAACATTCCACACATTCTTTCTTAGAAATGATTGACCAGCCTGGAGGGTAATTTTGGCTTATTACCTTGTCTGATATGGATGCACTGGTAACAAAACAAAAAGGAGTGAAACCCCTGTGATCTCACATTGGTACAGGCATACCACCCACTCTCCAGGGGGTGGGAGGCAGGCAGCTTCTTCCAGGTATTCTCCCCAAACTGAGCAGTCCTCACATAGGGCAAGGGCTTGTGACTTCCAGGTATCCAACTCCCTCTTCATTTCCTTCTCGACTTCTTCCCCTCTCTTGTCTTGGGCAAACTCTGCATCCTGGCAGTATGACCACAAAATCAAGGTCATTACCTCATTGAGAAGGAATGCCATGAGGGAGAACAGAGCAGGCTGCCAGCCTATGAGAGTGATGCTTTTCAGATTGTATCACAGCACAGATACAAGAATTCCCCCAACAAGTATCTTCCTTTGTTGTGCAAATAGAGGTAGGTTAGGCATAGACTAGTGTCACAATCTCTAAATGATGAAGATTATTATCTGGAAAACGTAGGTGTGTTCCAGTGTGGTAGGTTTGGTAGCACTTAAGATTTATTTGTTTGCTTGTATTATAAAAACCTGTGGAATTGAAGAACATGAAGAATACAGAAAATGCTATTCACCTGGGAGGATAAATGCATCATTCATTGCCCCACTACCAGATAACTAAGGAACGTAGTGAGTTTGCTACCTTTATGTTATATTATAGCCATTTGCTTTAGCTAATGTATTCCATTGGAAGCTATATAATACTCCGAAGTAAATAGATGAAAAGGCCTATATTTAGATATGTTAATTCATCTCATTTGTAAATGTAGAGAATTCTAGGAAAGTAGTCTCTAATCCAGTTTATATACGTAACAAATCAGTCAAGTCACTCATCTTGACTGCCCCATTTTCTCTTTCTGCACCATCACAACTGATGGTTCTCATTGCAGCCTCATAGGTGACACCTGTGGCCAGCCCCAAGCAGGTGTGGTCAGCAGTACCTCTCAACAGGATTGCTCCCTACACTTTTTCATACACAACCCTTAAGATTTTTGTGGTATAAGGTGTTAGGGGATCAAGCATTCTCTAAAAGTGTTATCTGGTTTTCCTTTTTCTTTCTAATAAACATTTCTGAAATATCCCTTATAATATTCTAAGCTCCTATTCTATTCTCAGAGGTTTGTGACATTTTGGTAATTTGTTTATTTCTACCTCAGATCATATTACTTTAATTATCAGAGATTGATAAAATACTTACCTATAAGAAATTTATTTTTCTTCCTGTGTATGTATTTCAAACCCCACCCCCTAGCTCTAGACTCCTTAACAAGGAGGCCTAGGCCATTTAAATACTGTATTAATGGAGCCTGTCTATGGGCCTAGCACAATAATAAACAGTAACAATAATTTGCTTGAGGCTGGTTAGATGGCTCAGTGGCTGAAGTATTTATTCCCAAGCCTGATGACCTGAGTTCAATTCCTGGGACCTACATGGTAGGAGAGAGCAAACTCCCCAAGGTTGTCCTCTGACCTCTGCATGTACAACATGGCAAGCAGGTGCCCTCCATACACATAAACATATAAATACAAAAACTTTAAATAATTTGATTTTGAGACAAGATGTCACTATGCAGTCAAGTTTGGCTTGGAAGTTACTATGCAGCTCTAGCCTCCCAAGTGCTATAATTATGGCATGAGCCACTACACCTGGCTCAAGATGCTTTTGCTATGTATACTATTTTTGCTTTCAAAGCATTCTCTGTATGCTTTTCACCACATCTTAATTTCCTCAGAGGAGACAGTGTGTGTAAGATAGGTTAGACTAAATGTGCTAAGCTCCCTTATGTCTCCAAACCAGGACACAGTACATCCCCAGAGAATCCCATTTGTTGGCCCGTATTGCCTTCTGTTACATTCAAGTAGGTACAAGGTGGAAATCAACAGGAGAACCATTGTTTGTGATTAGTGAGTTAACATCTTGAGGGAGTCGAATACATTGAAGATAAAGAAGCCCTGCTGTAAGGTAAGTCAAGATGGGAAGCCACATAATTAACAGCCAGGTCTGTTGTCCCAGGAAGGCAATTGACTGACCAACTGGACCAGGGAGGCAAGGGACTGATGAGCATGTCAGTTCCCTAAGGCTATTGAAAGAAACATACCATCTCGAGTCTTAAAACACCATGCATGTATTCACCAGAAGCTCTGGAGATGAGAAGTCTGAAATCAGTGTCACTGGGTGAAAGTTGGAATTGATCATCCTCCTGAGACACAGAAAGAAAAGTCTGTGTCCTTGTCTGCCCTCATTTCTTTGGAACTATACCCTCTGCATCTCCTAGCACACACCCACTCCCTACATCTTCATAGCCAGCAATGGAGAGTTATCTTGCATCCATCCTCCTGTTGGTTCCAGCATTAGTCAAATCTCCCTTGGCCTGCCTATCATCAGTGTACATGAAATGACATTTAGGTCTTACTCCAGATAACATACTGCAATGTATTTGTCCCCAGATCCTTAACTTAATCTGCAAAGCCTTCTTTGCCTATGGAAGTTTACAGTTGGACCCTCTCAGCATCATGGTTGAGCCCACCACACTGAGTGATCCAAAGCCATCTGAACCACAGATTTCAGGGCATGGAGAGAGAATTGCTCATCCAGTGATTAGTTAGTCCTCCCATCCAGATAGACAATTCCCTCACTCACATAGTAGGTTGTGGGGAAGTATAGAGGTTACAAATGCTGGAATACCTCAAAGCTTTGCAGTTTTTATTGTTAATTTTAAAAGAAGGTGCTAGATTAGAAGAGTAGATTTACCCACATCTTTTAGCTTTGATGACTTCTTCCTTCTTAGGCAGTTGCTAGAGATCACATGCATAAGCTAGGCAGGCTTGCTAACATTGAGCTACAACACATTAGCTGTTGAGTTGTAACCCAACCTTTTGTCATTACAGGTCTAAGCCCTGCTCTCCTAGAATTTACATTCTAGTTGCTGAAGAATAACACACACACACACACACACACACACACACACACACACACACACACTCCTACTCTCTCTCTCTCTATATATATATATATATATATAGATATAGATATAGATATAGATATATCTATATATACCTATATCTATATCTATATCTATATCTATATTATCTATCTATCTATATATATATATATATATATATATATATATATATATATATAAAGAGCTATTTCCTAAAAAGTGGGATAACAAGTAGAAAATGGTAGATAGTAGTACTGTTTTCCATAGGGGTGTCCAAAATAGAATCTATAATATAACCTTTCATCAAAGAAGAAACAAGTCAAATGGCTGGTGATGGGTAGGATATTCTAGACCAAGAAGCTAGAGAACACATAAGCCCTCATTCTGAAGTATGCTCCCATGTCTAAAGAGCAGTAAAGATGGAGTCCCACCCTTCCTGAAACATTCATCTCTTCTCCAGGCTTATTTCTCCTATGTTGTTTAGCCAACTTAGCTCTTTACATGTAAGGAAACCAGGACTATAACCTCAAAATCAACCATTTTCAGATACAGACACATTTTCTTGTTTGCTTGTTTGTTTTTTGTTGTTGTTTTCCTAAAGACAGAAACTAAATTTCCCTAGAGACAATAGCATCATCATCTTCAATTTTCCTTTGTCAGTATGTGGCAATGTTCTCATCATAAGAGATGGATATCAGAGATGGTCAGAGATGCACAAATAGCCTTAAATAAATGACCTCCATCTTCTATTATGGCTCTCCATGCATTCCTGGGTCATTTCTTCACAACACTGTACTAGAAACATCAAACCCCTTTGTTGTCTCAATCAGTTTCCCAGACTTAACCTCTCATTAAGACTATAGACATGTCTCTGAGTCTAACCACATCTTTCAGTTTTTACTTTTCTATGAAGCCTCTGCTCACAGGAAATTTTAACATAAATAAAAATATGCATTCATTTGTTTTCTGTCATTTTAACTCACAGGTACCATGCACTGAGTCTAAAGGGTAGCTGAGTGTTTTCTCCTCTCTGACACATGGCATTACCATAATTTCTCTAAAGCAATTCTTATTAATCACCTAATTAATGGTAAGCAACATTTTAACTATGGCTTAAAGTTAACTCCCTTTAATAAACAAGCAAACTGAAGCCAGCAGAAGTGATGAAAAGGCCAGGCTGGAACTGAAACCAAGCAGTTTGGTATGGATAGAGTCTGTCCACAATGTGCCGCCCCCTACCATTTCCTCAACAATGGAGTTTTGGTTTTCATTATGAATGATTTCCTTTCCCCGCTATTATTCTTAAAACTCAGCTTGTCCAGCCCCTCTAGTTCCCTTCAGGTTTCTCCCCAGCTCTCACTTCTCTGCAGCCTAACAGCCTTCAGCCCGGCCCATGAGGCGTAGGTGATTATCTATACAGCAATTGCCTGTGTGATCTTCTCTCTTCCAGGGAATTTGTTTCCTGACCTCATGCTTACACTGTGGCAGGCAGAGAGGTGGGCACACAATGTACATAGTGATGACTATTCTTCCTCAACTCAAAAATGTGTGCTTCTGTTACATCTCAAAAAACCAGTGATTCAACAGCTGATGCATTAGAGTTAATTGCTGGGTGCTTGCTTGTGTGGTTATTTATTTTTCTTTCTTCTTTTTTTTTTTTCAAAGTCTCATAGATTTGAGAAAATGCAGCAATTAAAAATCTCATTCCAATGACAGGGGGTGGTGACACACACCTTTAATCAATCCCAGCACTCAGGAGGCAGAGGCAGAGGCAGGCAGATCTCAGTGACTTTGAGGCCAGCCTGGTCTACAGAGTGAGTTCCAGGACAGCCAGGATGGTTACACAGAGAAACCCTATCTTGAAAAACCAAAACAAAGGACAAAACAAAGGACCTAACTTTTTCTAGGCCTGCTAAGCTTGCTCAGCAGGTAAAGACACCTGTCGTCACACCTGAGATAACCTGGGTTTGATCCCCAGACTCCATATAGTAGAAGGGGAGAACAGACTTGCTCAAGCTGTCCTCGGACCTTTGCATGCACAGAATAGTACAGACTAGCACACTCTCAAGCCAACACTTGTCTTGGGTATTTGGTGATTTCTGGGATTTGGCTCGGCATGGTGGGACAGAGAGGAAGTGGACAGACATTCTGATCTTACCATTGCTGTATCACACAGCTTTCCGACAGGATTCTGCAATTAGTAAATTTCCATGAACTGGGATACCCACATGACTTCTGAAATAAATAAATAAATAAATAAATAAATAAATAAATAAATAAATAAATAAATAAATAAAATAAATAACTTAGATGTAGAGCTGAAAGCCTCAGGCCCATTGTTAAGTATTCAAAGCCTGCTGACCAACTGTACAAACAGGAGCCATGCAGGGAGGAAAATGTCTCTGAAGCGCACAGATGATGTCATCTACCATTTATTATCTCTTCTGAAAAAAAAAGAAAAAAAAGGGGAGCTCAATCAGAAAATATTTTGAAATGGAGAGAGTAAAACGGAGATGCCCAGAATCTCTGGCAAGAATGATTAAAAATAGGAACTCTGCAACTGTGAGAGCCGCTTCTCTGGCTGCTGGGAGGCCCTGTGCACTCTGGAAGCTGCAAGTATTGGCAACTGCACACAGCAGTGCATGGCAGGTGTTCGGGCACACCTCTGGGGTGGAGAAAAGCTACATTTCATGACTTACATGAGAAGATACACATCTTTAGGAAGGTTTTGGTAATGGAGATCAAGTCCAAGGCAATGTATATGTAAGGACATATTCCACCACAGAGCTGTGTTCCTAGCAGGGAATATTGGACATAGGCCTTTAAACTTAGCGAGCAAGCACTCTACTACTGTACTAGATCCATAATCTATGCCGCTTTCAAGAAATTTTCATTTTAATTTGTGTGTGTATGTGTATTCTTGTGTATACATGTGCACATGTGTGTATAGGTGGGTGATGGAGTCTGTGTATAACAAGGCCAGATGTTGAGTGTCTCTCTTAGTCACTTCACCATCTATCTATCTATCTATCTATCTATCTATCTATCTATCTATCTTCTGTCTTTCCATCTATCATCTATCTCTCTAGCATCTATCTAGCATCTACCTATCATCTATCTACCTATTTCTAGCTACCTTTCATCTATCCATCTATATCTATCTATCTATCTATCTATCTATCTATCTATCTACCTATCATTAATCTATTTATTTTTGAGCCTGGGTTTCTCATTGAACCTGGAAATGTCCTAATTGACTAGACTGGCTCACCAGAGAGAGTTCCAGTATCTCTACCTCTCCAACACTGGGGTTACTGGTGGCTTTTTTTTTTTTAATGGGAGTTCTGAAAATCAAACACATGTCCTCATTCCTGTGTGGCATGCCACTGAGCTAGCTCTCTAGGTCCTAAGTTACTGCTTAATAACTAAAGGTAGGAGTCAAAAACCCATTTCTTTTCTTCATATTTCTATTCTGCCTCAGGCCCCATCACTCTACAAGGCTCTCCCAGGTGAATGCTAATCTCTCATACTAAGGAGAGAGACTGAAGTCTCTATCAAAAAGCGGTTGACAGGCAAATATCAGAGTTTTTCTTTTCCCCTCCTTTTCCACACCAAAAATACCACACACCACTGCAGATGCTCGCTCTGTTACAAACTGTTCATGGCTGTCCTTCCTTCCGTCCTCCCTCCCCCAACCCCTACTCCTGAATTGTAGCACACTGGCTGCATCTTCAAAGCAACGCCCAGGGTTTAAGCTGAACAGTTCTCATGGAAGCCTACGGGAGGCACACAGCAAGAATCCTGTAATATCTCAGAGGATTTACTCTTTTTAAGTTCCTTTAGACGGAGCCTTTGCAAAGGGATTTACAAGAACTGAAGATTATTTAGTGATAATGGATGAGAAATGCGGCTGGAAGTGTAAAAGGCAGCCACATTCCGAGGAAGAATTCCTTCTGAGCAATGGCATTACTGGAGTGAAGAATGCCAAATGAATTTAATCATTAGCTTCTAATTGAAGGCCTTGGCTAAACTTGATTCTCCGTGCTACGTTAGCGATTTTCTCTCCACTGGGACTCTGACAAGTGTAAACAAAGGGTAGATGAGGGGCCCCCATTAATCACAAAGCCAGCAAGACAGGCCTGGGCCAGGGAGCCCTGAAAAGAAGCAAAGGGCCATCTTTGATTTTCCTCTTGCCCCCAACACTTGCCCCATGAGTTCCCAGAGGGCCTCCTAATCAATGGGTCTGGGCCAATGGGAGTCAAATGGGGACTGTTCAAGAGTACTAGGGCAGGATTCTCGGGGTGGCGGGGTTGGGGGGGGGAGTGAGAACCTAATAATGCTTCCAGATTAAAACTGACCTCCATCTTCCAGTGTTTTCACTAGAAGAAAAAAAAAAAAGAAATTTGTAGTTCAGTGGCATGCCACATTTTAAGGTAAATGCTTTCTAGCCAAATAAATGTGTCTAGGAATTGTGAAGGGGGCAGGTATATACCAGCTTTGCATAGCAATCCTCACAGTTTCAATTACTCAGAGTTCATGACCCAAATCTACTGAGTTGTGTCATTAATTAAACATTAATCCAAAAATGTCACACTTGAACCTCTAACCTTGAAGTTTTTTTAAATGCTCACCCCCTCCCTGTGTCTTATTCCCTGTGCTAATTGAGTGACTGCTGGATGCTTTTCTTTTGGTAACTGGGTACTGGGATGTCTTCCTGGGTCTTGAGTTTATCTTCCTAAATATTTGGACTATTTCTACAGAAACGAAGCTTTAGAAAGAAAACAGATGCCAAGAAATGGCCTGGAAGTGACCTAAACATCCTTGCTGTGAGTACAGGATCACTCCTAAAAGCAGTGAGAGGTTCTGGTTAAGACAGTCACTGAAGGGGCTTGAGAGATGGCTCAGCAGTGCTGACTGTACTTTCAGGGGACCTGGGTTTGGTTCCCAGAACCCGTATCAGGCATCTCACAACTGCCTATAACTCCAGTTCCCGAGGATCCAACCCCCTCCGGTCTCCATGGGCACCTGCAAGCACAGGGTTCACAGAAACTTATGCAGGTACACATACACATAAACTCAAAATAAATCATTTTAAACAGTTAGGAAATGTTCACATTCTTGTGCTCTCCTGCCTACTCTTGTTCACATAAGACTGCAATAGAAATGTTTACATCTGGGTCTTCAAATGGACTGACTGCACCCTCCACACCCAAGGAAGGCTGAGCTAGAAACAAGGTCACTGTCATTGCTGTGACAGCACAGCACCTCCCAGGGAGCTGCTTTTGTGTGTAATGATGCCATGTTTTTGTTTTTCCAGGTGAGACTAGTTCTAAATGATGGCCATCTGTCATTCTGCAGGAGAATGGAAACGTGGTAGGATGGAGACAAGAGGCCTGTCTCTCAGCGGGAGAGAACTTAGGGCCAAAGAAAGCCACTGGGGTTGGGTCCTAGCCTGTAGGAAAAGGACTGTCTCTCAGAAGGAACATGTGGTATTTGATACTGCAAAGCGAACACACGCCTTTTAAGAGCTTTGTTGGGTGGAGACAATACATCTGTTATGTTCCCAGATGACCAAGAATCACTGAGTAAATTCAATCAGACCTCACAGAGATGTGTCTGTCCCATAAGGGTGACATCAAGCCAGCTGAGGATGATTCAGAAGATCAATGCTGCTGAGGTAATTCTCCCCAAACTTGCATGTGTGCAAGCAAGAGCACTGACCACTCTGGGCTAGCTGTCAAACAGCCTTCTTCTCTGTGTCCCTTGAAAGCAAGTCTCACCCCGTCACCATTTTTTGTTGTATAAAGATTTATTTTTTGTTTTGTGTATATGCAACTATTTTGCCTGCATGATTGTATATATACCATGTGCATGTGTGGTATCTATGGAGGCAAAAAAAAAGGAAGCCAGATACCCTCAAAGTGAAGTTACAGTTGTAAGCTGCCATGTAGGTGTTGGGAACTGAACCCAAGCTCTTTGGAGGATGAACAGGGCTCTTAACCATTGAGAGCACATTCTCTAGCTCCAAAGGGGCCTTTCAATCCTAAGTACAGACACAGCTCAGGGTTTCCCTGGGTTACCTCACTCTCCATCTCCTTCATTTTCATTGGGCTTCACCACAGAGACAAAAGCCATGCCTAAACACATTCCCTATTCTCATGGTGCAGCAGTGATGGGCAGCTTACCTTCGGAATCCAAAGGATGTTTGGAATTCAGATAGAGTTGTTTTCAGAGAGCAAAAGGGACAGAGAAGAAGATTGTGAATCTAAGCATGGGGCTGGGGCTTCAATTCAGAGGTACTGTGCTTGCCTAGTGTTTATGAGATCCTGGATTCAGTCTCCAATACCAAAATGAACAACCACAAAAACCACAAAGGAGAAACAAAAAGCTAAACTCGGAGCAGATCCCGTGAAGCCATCAGCATTGCATGAAGGTGAGCAGCCCTAGGGTGAACCACACCATTGATTCCTTCTGAAGGGCATACTATTTCTTTGTACGAGGTTCTCTTTCCAAATTTTAGTAAGGCAAGCAACATAAAAAAATACCAATTTTAAAGTCTATAGTTGTGTGTGTGTGTGTGTGTGTGTGTGTGTGTGTGTGTGTGTACTCACTGAAGTCTAATCCCACAATATGTTTAACATTCAAAACAAACAAAACAAAAAACCACTGTAACTGCTAGCAATATCTCCCAACTGTACCTCCTTCCCCAGTCCTCTGAAATACCTTCTGTCTCTTAGATTTGCTTCAGTAAACAATATATCTAGATTTGCTGTCTGAGCTTCTTTGACTTAAAGCAATGTTGCTAAATTTCATCCAGCCTATAGCATGGTTTAGTACATCATTCATTCTCTTTGCTGAAAAAATATGCCATGGTGTATATACACTACATTAGTTAATTTCACCTTTTTTATTTTTTATTTGAGGGGAGCAAGGTTTGAGACAGAGTTCTGTATAGCTCTGGCTGTACTGGGACTAGCTCTGTAGATCAGGCTGGCCTTGAACTCACAAGGGTTCTGCCTGCTTCTGCCTCCTGAGTTATGAGATTAAAGGCATATGCCACTGCCACAAGGCTAATTTCACATTTTTATCTACATTTTTGGCTACTCAGTCATTGGCTATTTGAACTGTTTCCACTTTGGAACTACTACGAGTAATGGTGTTCATTGGTGTGCAAGTTATGTGGACATCTGTGCTTGGGTTTACAACTAGGCAGACTCTGGAGTCATGTGATAATTCTCCTTTTAATTAGTAAATTATTTTCTTTAACATCTGAATTTTATAATCCTGTCGGAAATGTGTGAGTTCTATTTATTTTGTCCAGTTTGGTCTGCCATAGCTAGTTACTATAGTTAGCATGACTTACATAAATTATAGCTCTTTCTCATGGTTCTAAAGACTGGAAATCCAAGCTCAGGGTATAGCATGGTAGGGTTCTGGTGAGGGACCTCAGCCAGGTTGAATACTGCTGGTTTCTATTTTTACAGAGAAAGGGTGAAGAATACAGTTTCTGTATATATCTGAGTTATCTTTTGAATTCTCTGTCCTGATCCCTTGGTCTATAGTATTATACTGACATAGAAATGGTCCATTCACCAGCCAGTGCCATGCTGTTTCAGTAATACAGCTTCATGTTACATTTTAATGTCCATCAGTGATAGTCTTTATCTTGCAGTTGTCCGTCTTCAGTGTCTCCTGATGACGTTTGAATGTTTATGTTTCTATATTAAATGTAGCACCAATATCAATAAAACAGATTCTTAGTGCCTTCCTTCTTTGGGAATTAGATCTAGTTAATAAATCAATCTAAGGAAAGCCAGCCTCTTCACAATGCTATCATACTCAAGAGCAGGGAACAGCTTTTCAGTTGTCAAAATCACTGTTCTTCTCAATAATATTTTGAAAATGCTTTTACCTACTGGTTTTGTATTTCATCTGTGTTACAATTATAAATGACTTCATTACCATGTACATATATGTGTGTGTATAGATCTGTATTCATAAAGTCTACTGATCCTGCATGCTAATTTTATACCCTACTTCCCTGTATGTATTATTTGAGTTTATTTTATTACTGATTTGCTGGAGTTTTCAGGGTGTTCTGTCCTATTATCTACAAATCAAGGGAGAATCACTGCTTCCTTTCCTGTTCCAATGGCTTTGATTGTTCTGTCCCCTCTAATGGCATTAACCAATGTATTTAGTATAATTTTTAATTCTTGTCTGATTTTCAATCTTAGTGAAAATACCTCTAGTATTCCACGACTAAATAGAATATAGAGTTTAAACTAAGAGGCACATCTTTATAATGTAAGAACATTTCTGCCATTTCTACATCCCTGAATGTCTTTTTTATGAATATGTTATCAATTTAGTCAAAAGCTTCCTCAATGTCTACAGTCATATGGCTTTCCCAAGGTTTTATTAGATTTATTAATTTTATGTTATGAGTGTTTTGCCTACAAATATGTATGCACCCACAGAGGCCAGGGAAGGCTTTGGATCTCCTGGAACTAGTTTCAGGGGGGTGCTGGGAATTGAACCAAGGTCCTCTTCATGAATAATAAGTGCTCTAAACCATGGAGCCATTTCTTCAGCCCCCTGAGTTTTACTAATAGTGTATTATGTAGATTTCCTCATGACAAGCCAACCTTGAATTCTTTGAATTTCCCATTTGATTATATTGTGTTATATTTGCTGTGGGGTTAGATTCTTTTTGCTGATATTGTGTACCTTGGTTCCCCGACTTCCCAATATAGACTAAGGTTCTATTCAATGAATTTTCTTCAAAAGTTCAGATTTGGTTGAAAACCTTTACTGGTTAGAATTTCTATTTTTATTTTTTACTTTCTTTCTTCCTTTCTCAAGTTTCTAGCTATACAATCCTCAGGTTTATATTTGCTTCAGCAAAGGACTTAAGAAATTTACCCATCTTTTCAATCTTCTACTAATTCTAAACATTACATCAGGCTAGCATGGACTCTGAGCATCAGGTAAAATTCCATTTGAAACCAACTAGTGACAACTTTCTGGGGTGGATTAGTTCATCATCATCATCATTATTATTATTAGTTTTTCTAGACAGGGTTTCTCTGTATTGCTTTAGAGCCTGTCCTGGAACTACTCAGTAGACCAGGCTGGCTTCAAAATCACAAGAGATCTGCCTGCCTCTGCCTCCCGTGTGCTGAGATTAAAGGTGGGAGCCACCAACGCCCGGCTAGAAAGACTAGCCGTACCTGGGTGGGCTTGAACACAGTTAACAGCCAAATGTGCTAACTGATTTGCCATGGAGACACTGTGGATTAGTTCTTTTTTAATTGTATTTACTTTGTAGAAGTTGGTCTGATTATTTTTGTACTCTTGTTCTAAAAACATCATCAGTGTTGGCTTGGGTTATTGCTCAGTGGTAGAATACTTGCCAGAGTGCATGAGGCCCTG
Source organism: Cricetulus griseus (assembly GCF_003668045.3). Classification (NCBI taxonomy): domain Eukaryota; kingdom Metazoa; phylum Chordata; class Mammalia; order Rodentia; family Cricetidae; genus Cricetulus; species Cricetulus griseus. Next base: position 33,242,207 of record NC_048596.1, on the reverse strand, counting down.
AGTTTGATCTTTAGCACAGCATAAACACACAGAATAAAATGTACTTCATCTAGGCTTTCAGATTTATTTGCAGAGGAGCCAGAAAAGTACATTTTTAAAAAAATTTTGTACCCTCAAATTGATTATTTCCTCCTTTCATTTCTTAATTAGAATGTTTGTTACCTCTTTCCTTGGTAAACTCTATTAGTAGTTTATTTTGATGATTTCCTTTCTTTTTTAAATTAGGTGTGTGTGTGTGTGTGTGTGTGTGTGTGTGTGTGTGTGTGTGTGTGTGTGTGTGTGTGTACATGTGCTATAGTCCACATACAGAGTCAGAGGACAACTCACAGGAATCATAACTCTCCTTCCACCTTGTGGGTACCAGGAATCAAACTCGGATCAGGTCATAGGCTTGGTGGCAATCATCTTTACCCACTGAGCTCTCTCTATAGCCTAGTGATTTCTTTCTTTTAAAGATTAGTTAGGTGTTGGCTGTTCTGATCTTTGAATACTTCAGTCCAGGGATGGAAGACTGCTCCATATAGCTGCTATCCTTGCAAACTTTAGAGTTCTGACTTCTAATTATTAATTCTTTTTTCTAATTATTATTTTTCCAAATTACTAATTCTATCTCCTTTCTAATTATTAATTCTATCACAATTTCTTTTGTAGGTTATTCTGTATATTGAACTTTTCTATTATGGTTTTGTTTCAGTATACATCCTTGGATTTTGTGCCTTCTCTCTGCTTGTGTGGAGACCAGATTCCTCCAGCCTACATCATGACAGGCATGGGTTACTTCACTATTCTTCCAACACCATTGTGATCTCCAAGTCTCCAGTTCCAATCCCTCTCTAACCTACCCCTTGTAATGTCATAATTCCATGTTATCTAAAATGCTATTAATCCAATCATGTTTGTACTCAGTTTCAAAGTCAACAGTGCCTTAAAAATGAAGTCTGAACACAGGGCTCTTTCCACTCCAGCGACTTCTTAACTCCCAGCAAGTATGGCCTTGTCCACTACCCTCTATCCTTCTCAGTTGGACTTTAGACATGGTAGATGATTTCATGTTCCTTGAAGTAGGGTTGCTTACTCTCTTCTTCCAATCATTGTTCCACTGTTCCCTCTGCATGGGATTCTGTCTCTATCTTCTGTCTATGTAATAGATTTCCACTTATCCCTCAAGACTCAATTCAGTGATTTATATACTCAATTCTTATCTCTGTCTCCATGGCCTAATAGGGAAATAGTCTCAAAGACAAGAACCATATCTTATTTTGAAATTCCAAAGTCTGTTCCAAAATAGACATTAAACAAACTCATTCTGGATCTTGTAGAGTGGGTGGATTTTGATAAATGTATTCATTGTGGGTATAGTACCCTAGGAGAAACCTTTCAGCCACTTAAGTAAAAGCTAAGTCTCATAAGTCAGATCACATGATTACTCCAGGATTTCTGTTATCCATGATCAAAGCACAGTTAGTATTGCTGTGGCCTAATCCTGGCTTCTCTGATAACTCTTTCTGTAGACCAGACTGGCCTCGAACTCACAGAGCTCTACCTACCCTCTGCTTCCTGAGTGCTAGGATTAAAAATGTGCGCCACCACCACCCAGCAACTTGAATGTTCTTTATGTAAGCCATTCTGAGCTTACATAAAGCTTACATAATTTAACTGTGAAAAAAAACTCCACAATTTCAAGAATAACTTAAGAACACAATATGAAATGGGTGTAGGAGACTGCGGAGATGGGTCAGCAGTTAGGAGCACTTGCCACTCTTACAGAGTACCAGTGTTTGATTCACAACACCCACATTGAGTGGCTTACAACCACCTGTAACTTTAGTTCCAAGGGCTCTGCTGCCCTCTTTTGGCCTCTGCTGCATGCATGTGCTGCACACACAGAGAAGGCACACACATCTATGTAAACAAAGATGGGTACAAAAATCTAAATGAAACAGATGTGCTCACCTCAGGTTTTGAAGTAAACTGTTTATTAAAGTCTTTATAAAGGTGTGAGAAAGGTCGAGAAAACCTTCAAGGAACATCAGGGCAATGAGAGGCTATTAGCACCTCCCCACAAAAGACAAAGGGAACAAATAGTGCTTTTGAACCTTTCGAGGAGCAGGGGGGTGGGGGAAGGAAGCATAGACTTGAAGTTTCAGTTACCTAAGCAAAGCAGCAAACAGGGAGGAAACACCTTAATATCTCTCACCTGCCCTTCAGCTGTCTGCTGGTGTTTCCATTGGGCTAAACACAGTTAGAAGCCAAGGCCCAGGGAATCCAGTGAGATGGGCTGGAGAGTCATCAATGCCCTTCTCTATTTCAAAGGAGGGTGCCAAGGCCAGAGGATAGAGTGGTGAGCACAGAGATTTAGAACCAGTAAACTCGTGTGTGTGTGTGTGTGTGTGTGTGTGTGTGTGTGTGTGTGTGTGTGTGTGTGTGTTATAAATTTTGTGCAAAAAGGTTACTTGGCAAATTCAACATCAATAGAAAACCCCAAGGAGGCAATAGTTAAATTTGTTATTGCTTTTAAAAGGGTATTTGAGACAAATTATTATTCATCTGATGTTGATAGTTGGACATCTCCTTAAGGTAAAACCTGGTATCCATAAGGCCAAATTCATAAGCTCAGCCTCACAGATACAGTCACAGCCATTGCCTCTGTGCCCAAATAATTCACATCAGTGTGTCCTAGAAGTGTGTGTATCAGAAGTAAGATACTTATCATTAGAAAAAAACCTTTCACAACTTAAAATTTTAAGCAATTCCCTACATTGAAAGACAACAATAACAATCACCACTACCTATACTTCTAGGATGAAGAGTGCTTCACAAAAGGTGCAAGCACAATCTTGGTCATGATGTGAGAGTCACCTCAAAATCCCTGAATGGTTTTACCTAGCCCATTGTCCCTCCCCACGCCCAGCTCTAATGTGAAACTCCCTGAGATTATCACATTACTGGCTCTCTTTAGGGTAGGTGCAATAGGATTAGAGACCCATTGTCAAACACAAACACACATACACACACACACACACACTCACACACATACACATACACACACACACACACTCTTGGGATTAACTGCATAAGTGTATGTCACTGTATGGTTTTGCTTATCACTTAGCTACATGACTTGTTCACTAAAAAAATGAATGTAGCCAGCCCTTCCTATCTTCAGTCCAAGATCTGCAAAATCAGCCTGCTGTGGATTGAAAATACTGTGTTTTTTAAAAATTTGCATCTGTACTGAAATGTACAAACATGTTTCTCACCATCATTTCCTAAATAATATAGCATGCAAACTGTTTCTATAGCATTGGCATTGGAAGAGGTATCCAAGAAACATAGAGATGATTTAAAGCACACAAGAACATGTGCACAGACTGCATGCAAATACCACAGTATTTTATATAAGGGATGTGAACACCCAGATTCTTTGCTACCCTGTCCCCAATCTCCCATGGATACCAAGGGATGGGTATTTTCTGACAGCCTAGTCAGTACCAATGCCAATTCCAGGTGCCTTCACCCACAGCAAGAAGAACACAACAGCATAGGTTTACTGGGAATGGGCAGAAGGTAAAGAGAGCCCACACGATGTTCAGAACTGGAAACCTTATCAGAGAAGATACAGCAGGGCATTGTGTGTGTGCCTGGCTAGTCTAAGTTGGGAGTGAAGGCAAACAGCTGTTGGATTGGGACAGAGACAAATATGAGTTCACTTTGGTTTGGCAAAGACTTATGTCTGATGAGATTATTTAAATTGTAATGATACAATTATGTGAGCACTTATTATGTGCCTGATAGGATGTCACCATGGAGAGATCTCTTTTATCACTGGGTTTTCCCTTGTGTGATGGGTATTGTAACACTCATTCTCTCAATGGGAAATCAGAGCCTTAGACGGGATGTGAGTCACTATAGTCCAAGAGTCTGATGGATGGCAGCCTTGGGAATGGAATCCAGTTCCTTCTTTAGGGGCGGGGCTCTCTCCCCTCTGTAGCATCATACTCACAAAGGCATGAGAGACAGATAAGTTCATTAAAATATGTCTTCACCTAAAATGTAGTCATTTTTTAAAAATGTGTAAATGTTAATGATTTCTTAAAAAGAGAACATACTAAGCTCAGGGGCAGGAGGCTCTCATAGTGGCACCCTCATGAGTTTTGTTTTCTGAAGAAAAACTAAGGAAATGCACCAACCAATTACTCAACAAATGTTTGGGGAATGAATAGCTCTGTAATTAAGCAGTTGGAAGTCATGCAACATTTTATAACACGTAAAACACAAGAAGATGTCTTAATTCCTTTCCGAGAGTCATTTCCCATTAAATTCCAATTTTCCACTTGATGAGCTGCAGACCCTCCCAATATCAACAGAGATTAGGCAGCGTTTCCGTGCCAGGCTGAGCTTTCTCTTGCTTGCTGTTGAGCAGCAAACTCTAACACACTGGGAATGGACTGACTACAAGAGCCATTAAGTGAGTTAACTTCACTCAGCCACCTGGTTTCCATAGCTTGTCACATCCTCTGGAAAAATTAAATAGGGCAGAGCAAATGACCCTTATTTTTCAGCAAGTCCTTTGTCCTTCCTTGGAACACCCCGATAGGGTTAGTTCCCATGGAAGGCCTGACTTTTTCTTCAAGATGCATAGTCAAGCTGGGAGCCATGAAATGGTAGCTCTATAAGCAAGTGTTTGTGTTGTCATTCCAAAAACCAAAATTCACCGGGACTGCGCCCCTCTCCCCCGACATACACTATAGCAAGCAAAGCACAAAAGATGTCTAGACTGGAGCTTCTACAGATGTGGCTCATCTCAACCCCACTGTTTGTTCCTAAGACATGGCTGATGTTAACTCTGGATCAAATGTCTCATCAATGGGAAATCAACAGGATATGGAGAGGGAGGGAGAGAAAGAGACAGAGACACAGAAACAGTAATGGTCTTCCCAAACAAAAATGAACAAAGCCCTGTGTCATGTCGTGTCTTAGTTTCTTTTCTATTGCTGTGAAGAGACTCCACAACCAAGGTGACTTATAGAAGAAAAGAGTTTATTGGGACTTACAGTTTCAGAGAGTTAGAGTCCATAGCCATCATGGTGGGAATGTGGCAGCAGGCAGGCAGGCTGGTGGCGCTGGGGCAGTATCTCAGAGTTTACACCTAACCCACAGGTGGCAGGCAGAGGAAAGGAGACACCGCAGTCTGCTTTTGAAACCCCGGAACCTCAACCCATCCTCACCCCTACATCTGCCCTGTGTACACCTCCTCCCACAAGGCCACACATCCTAATCCTCCTCAAGCAGGTTCACCAACCGCTAAGGAATCATTCAAATATATGAGCCTATGGAGGTCATTCTCACTCAAGCCACCACATTCCATTCCCTGGCCCCCATAGGATCATAGCCACATCAGAGTCCAAAGTGAATGGTGTCTCTTCACAGAAATAGGAAAGTAACTAAGAGACCCCAAGGAATCGATGAATCTTGGAAACCTTGCTGACACACCACTTTGACTTCAACTCTCTAAAAAGCATCAGATGGACATGAGGCTACCTCAGTCTCACCTGTGAATTTCTGCCAACTGCACATAACAACGGATACACTATTGCTCTTGCTTGAGCCGGTCGTAGGCTAGTAAAAGCCAGAATTTCCTGCTAAGCCACTCACCTCTCCTGCCATCTCTCTGCATCTGCAGTCCCCAGGAGTGACCAAGTGCCCTTGTTTCCATTTCCTGCTTGACAGGCCCACTATGGATCCAGATTCCATGCAGTAATCTTGGTCTCTTGGCTCAAGTCCCTCTTCATGGAGCTTCTTGGAACTTCCATACCCCCCCCCCCGCCCCGTTCTTGAAAGCCCCAAGGGATCCTGGGAACATGGTTTTAAACAGCTTGATAGCTGCTCTCCGGGGCCTCTTCTAGCTTGAACTTTCGAGAATTCTGTGTAGATTGTCCAACCCTCTTTAATCTAATTTTTCTCACTTTCCTTCTATTTATTTTCTTGGCCAAACTCACGGACTTCGGCTATGTGTGAGAGGCCACTTAGGAAAAATAATCATTTATTCAAATCCCTAGGCAATTTACTCTGGCCTATTTGGAGCTTGCTTTTCCTGACAGAAAGGGAATAAATTTCCCAAATACACTTTCCAGCTGGGACTAGAAAAGGTGAGCATGAAAGTGAAGACAAGTAGGGGACGGAAGTTGCCAAAGCTGGACCGAGCTGGAAGCTGCGCATGCGAACAACCTCCAGCCGCCCTCCCTGTCCACTTCCCCAGCTTGGCACCCGGGGCCTAGTGCTCGCACTGGAGCGGATGGCAGGAGAAGGTGCTGTGGGTTTTGGCTGTGCAGCTTGTGAAAACTTGATCTTAGGGACACCTTCAGCTCCAACATGAGAAGGGGAGGGGTAAATGGGGGAACTAAATGGAGCCTTCTTGTAGCCTGTGAGTAAGATAAAGGCAGGCTTCCTGATGCAGACAGTACCACTCATTGGTGAGAAATTGGGAGGCTGGTACCTCTGTATTAATCCTTCATATGACTGCTTATGCAGAAAATATCCAGGGAGGTTAGCAGTTGACAGGTACTCTTTGGGGAGTTTGGGACTAGATGATGATGGTATCTGGCCTATGGGACTGCAGAGTCACCAAATAGAGGTTGCAAGCAAATTACCAAACAAGACCGTGGGAAGGCTGGTATCCAGCTGGTGTTAACAAGCTTTTAGGTGGCCACCAGTGATGCTTCTGATTGGTCAGTGTCCAGTGTCCTATACAAGTAGCTAACTATTTGAATATCACCTTGTTCTGTGATATACAAGTAGTAAGTACCACTGGTCTTGTGTTCAATCCATAGCACTACAGCAAACAACAACAAAATGACTAAATGGTTCGAGGGGCAAAGAGGATTTACAGAGATGGTTTCCCAGGTAAACAGTAGGACATTATTGACAAGTGGGAGACAGGAGAGGTGTTCTAGAGGAGCTAGGGATAGGGCCTGAGGTCTGGATATGCACTCAGAAGTTGCTAAGGGAATCATGGTTTGATGTGACCGCTGACAATGCTGGTGTGGGCCACGGCAAGCTCCCAAGCAATGCTTCAAAGCCTGGCCTGGAGAGCCAGGGCATTGGCTCAGTGGGTGAAGTGCTTCCTGTGCAAGCATGAGGACCTAAGTTCAGACTCACACCCGCACAACAGTGCATGTCTGCTATCCTAGTGTTGGGGAACAGTCAGGTCTACCGTGGAGTCTTGCTCGTCAGCCAGTTTAGTTGGAGAGTGTGCATTAGACTCAGTGAGAAATTTGTCTCAAGTAAAAAGGGGTGGTGGTGGAAACTTTTCCATCTACTCCCTCCCCTTTCCTCTGAAGCCTGTAGGAAGGGACCCCCAACACACTCAGTCATATGGGCCTGATCAGAGCCCTATCATGCTGCTGTCCACCTATCCGTGCCATAAATACCTCCTTTTAATAAATCTCTTTCAAAAGTGAAAAAAAGAGTGATAAGGCAGTTGAAAAAGACACAGAAAGTCAACCTCTAGTCTACACATGCTAACACGAGCGTATTCATCCCTACACACACACACACACACACACACACACACACACACACACACTCACTCACTAATAAATTACAGTTTTTTAAGTTTGGCATGGATTGTATGGGCAATTAGAAACTGTAATCAGGACAGTGTTTGTGAAAACCCCAGAGACCTCCAATAATACACCGGGAGAGGAAAGACCATCCCAAACCACTCCTGCTTTCCTCCCCAACAGCCAGCCCAGCCCTCTGTCTAATTAAAGCCCCCATTTATGGTGCATTTAGTCTTTGCACTATTCCTCCACTCCAGAAATCCTTTGATCGTTCCTTGCTCTACTCACTGACCTCAAGTTAAAGGTAAGAAGACCAGGGCTTCAGAAAGGAGCCAAGTAGGTTCACTGGGAAAAGTCGGAGTGACAAGAGAGGCCTGTAGAGAGGAAAGGCACATCCAGTGAGTGCCACCCCTGCCTGGCTCCAAAAAAGCTATGGGACAGATCATTTTCATACTCGGCACCCTGGCTTATGACAGTTGCATTGTTCAAGATGTTCAGGCCACAAAGTCTGGATACCGCTCTTCCTCCCACAGCCCACATGCAGTCAAAAGAAACCATGGTAGCACTCAAGGTTCAAAGTCTAACCAGAATCAACTGTGGCCCATTCACACCCTTCTCCTGGATTCTACTTCTGTCTTAGGAAGAAATGTCCTGTCTCTCCTATCCTGCCTCCCACATACCATCCCCCATAATGCAGCCTGGCTGGATTGCATAAAACCACTACTCAAAATCCTTTACTGACTCCCCATGCCAAGAATCACAGTTCTTAATTTGGCAGCTTAATCCCACCCCTCCAGTTTTCCAAAGCTCCTCTCTTTCCCTTATTCACTGTTCATGTTACTCTGGCCACATGTTCACCCGACTCTCATCTCTCCTGCCCCAGGACCTGCACTCACTCTACTTCAGCCTGGGTCTGGTACTTACATGCTTTCTCCAGGAACACCCCCTGTAACTTGCTTCTCTTCAGCTGGTTTGCTCAGGAAGGCTCACTGCAGCACTTCTCAGTTAGTGAGCACACTCCACCATACCATGAAGTACCCCCTGTGACCTCATCTATGACTTCATCTATGACTTCTTTCACATAGCATCCATTACGTTTTGTTTGTTTGTTTGTTTGTTTTTGGGGGGTTGGGGTTGTTTTTTTGTTTTTTTGTTTTTGTTTTTGTTTTTTGAGACAGGGTTTCTCTGTGGCTTTGGAGGCTGTCCTGGAACTAGCTCTTGTAGACCAGGCTGGTCTCGAACTCACAGAGATCCGCCTGCCTCTGCCTCCCGAGTGCTGGGACTAAAGGCATGTGCCACCAACGCCTGGCACATCAATCACTTTCTAATATAGTATATACCTTCTTGCTCTGAGTGCTTATTGTCTCTTTTCTTGAGAGTATGAAGTCCATGAGAGAGGACATCCTAGTCTGTCTTGTTGGCTAACTCTAATAGCTCAGATAAGAGCTGGACAGAAAGTAGATGGTGCATTTGGTTGATTATGTAAATAAGCGGTAAAGGCAACAGTTGGACTTAGGTCTTCCTGATGGTGATGATTGCTTCTCGCTGCCATGGGTGAGTGGAACAGGAGAGTGACTGCAGTCTCAGAGAGTAACAGCCCCCACGGTGGGATTTTATATCAGTCATGGCAACATCAGATGATGCGAGTGGCAGCTGCTGCAGCAGAGGAGCAAGTGAGCTTTTATTGTTCGGCTTTATCACTGTGGGTTCTTTTATACTGAACAATAAAACACCTAGATGCAAAGATATCTGGCTTGTGAATGTATATGCATGAGAGGGAGAGGGAGAGAGAGAGAGAGAGAGAGAGAGAGAGAGAGAGAGAGAGAGAGAGTAGAGGCATTGGCCTACATCCTAGAGCTTTACCTCATTCAATAGCCATTTAACAAAAATAGCCTCGTTGAATAGGAGCTAATTATTTGGCAACAGAGGGAGAGGCTGGGAGATGGATGGTGCAGGGCACACCTGACAGGATGAAATGTCTTTAAGATGGAGCAGCCAGCAAGAGAAGCCTGGAGGAATGTCACTAAGTCTGGGAGGACAGGCAGATTTTGCAGGGAAGAACCTGAGGATTCTCTGGGACTGCCTGCACTCCCCTATGGTTGTTGGCCAGAGCCTAGGATCTAGGACCGGCTTAGCTGTTTTTTCTACATTCCAGGCTCTTCTGGTCTTTATAGAACCTTCCCTAGTTTTGAGAGACTGTCCCTCAACAGGCACATGTTTAGAAAAATGATTGACGTGGGAGGAGAGAGTGGGGCTCTTCCATCTGGTCAAGGTACTCAGAGGCATTGCTTGGCATCTTGCTTACTGTTCAGGTTTGGATATAAAAGCTGCGTGTTAGTGACCTGGTTCTCCTTTGGGGAAATAATTTGATTGTGAAGGCTTAATCGGTGTATTCATCAATCGATAGCCATGACTGTATGGCCTTATTGGGAGGTAGTGGAAACCAGGAGGTGGGGCCAAGTTGGAGGAAGTAGCTCACTGTGGGCATGACCTGGAAGGGTATGTCTTGTCCATGACCCTTCTTCCCTGTTTCCTTTTGCTTCCCATGAGTTTTGATCTAGCATGTCTCCCTGTTGTAATGTCTGCCTTACCAGAGACCCAGAAACCAAGTGACTGAGGCCTGAAATCTCAGTGTGCTGGCTAGTTTTACGTCAATTTGACTCAAGCTAGAGCCATCAGGGAGGAGGGAGCCTCAATTGAGAAAATGCCTCCATAAATTGGGCTGTAGGCAAGCATTTTCTTAATTAGTGATTGATGGGGAGGGGAAGCCCATTGCATATAAGGCCACCCCCAGGATGATGGTCTTGGGTTCTATAAGAAAGCAGGCTGAGCAAGCCATGAGGAGCAAGCCAGTAAGCAGCAGGCCTCCACGGCCTCTGCTTTAGCTCCTGCCTCCAGGCTCCTTCCCTGTTTGAGTTCCTGTCCTGGCTTCCTGCAATGATAACTATGATGTGGAAGTGTAAGCCAAATAAGACCTTTCCTCCTCAAGTTGCTTTGGTCATAGAAACCCTAACTAAGACACTTGGATCCTCCCTCCTCTAGGAGAATTTTCTCAAGTATTTTTTCAGGGCAGCAAAGCAATAAAGCAAAGAAGTTGTGAGGTGAGGCAGGGTCTGCTAAGCACAGCACTACTGCTGCTTTCTTCAGGAATGGACCACACCCCCTAAGTGCTGTGAAGAGTTAAATGAGCAGGCAACCAAGCACTCAGTGCTCAGAGAACTTGACAAGGAGTTTCTTCCGAATGGCAGAGAATGGTGTTGTTGGATAATCTGTCAGTGCACGAGAAGATGAGTTTGTTTGGTTCAGAATTCCACTGATTACCTCCTTCTCCAAACTTTCAAACTTACTAGGTTGAATACCATACACACACACACACACACACACACACACACACACACACACACACACACACACAACACACACACACACAGAGAGAGAGAGAGAGAGAGAGAGAGAGAGAGAGAGAGAGAGAGAGAGAGATTGAGAGAATGAGAGAAATAAAAAATGTGATCATCTAAGAAATTTACTTTTTTATAAAGTAATTGCTTGGCAATGATCTATTCCTCCTCAGCAGCAACATCAAGACCCATGATTGACCCCCTTCCCTATACCCCCATCCCTGCACACCCCCATTGCCACCACAGTTCCATCCCTACATTTGCTGTTCCTTCCTCACTTGGTGTTGGGAAAGCACAGAGCTCATTTGACTCTTCAGCTGGTTTTGGTCCCCGCATTTGTCAAAAGTCATTCTGTCTGGCTGTAGCATATCCTGTGCCCTAAAGTATTGCCTGTAGGATGCTTTCCAGGTCTTCAGAACTCCCCTACTCTGCATGCTAATAGTTCTTCAGGCTGCAGTAAGTTAGACATCCATTAATCCATTTCCATGCTGCGGTTAGCTCCCAACTCTGCCCCTGGTGGGTAGGCTAAAGTAAACATCCTCAGGCCTCACCCCAGGAGTCTTTAATTCAGCAGGTCTCACCAGAGTCTAGAAGTTTGTATTTCTCACCAGTCCCCAGGTCATGCAGCAGCTGCTGACTCTAGGATCTTGCTTTGAGCCCTTCTATTCTAGGACTTCTACTTTGTTTGCTCCTTGAAATCAATGGAGATCTAGAACTGAGCATGGCTGGAGTTACCAAGATCAGTGACTGTGTGAGCATGCAGCCAAAGGGGGATGAGCTGGGGCTGAATAAGGCCAGAACAAGACGGTAAAGATACAGATATGTGTGGGTGTGGCTCACTGACCTTATGATATCCACAGAGTCCAAAGAGGACCTGCATCAGATGGGAATCCTTCAGTGCCAAGGGAGCAAAGGGCAGTTGTGAAAGCAAATGCAACAATCCTAAGAATGAGGATCCTATCCACAAAATCCCAAGCTGCTCTCCCTTCAGGCTGTACTTAATCCCGGAAGACTCTGGCTGTGGCTCATGCCTTGGTTTCCTGTCTGTGTGCCTTCTTCTCTCGAAGCGTTTTAGATCCTGGTCATCAAATGAACAGGAGCCACAGTCCTTTAAGAAGGTTGCTCTCACAGCTGCTCTAGATACACCCACTGTGGGGGCCATCCCCACAATCAAGAATAGAGACAAGCAAAGAGTGGACCGATGCCCAACAGATTAGCTGGAAAGGCCAGCACTGCTGGGGTAAGCTCCCTTGGATTTTCTAAGTTTTAAGTTACCCAAATCTAATTCCAGTCAGCTATGGAAATACTGTCTGGATAATTTACCTTGGGACCTCTTACAAACGTCTATCTCCTTTGCCACTGTTAGATGTAAAATATCACTGCTGGTTTTCAGGGAGAATTTGCTAGAAAGAGTGTCATAGTAAGGGAAATAGTGGCTGCCATTTCCCTGGGTCCTCAAGAACTTAAAAAGTAAGGTTTTCTCCGAGACTCTGAAAGACATAATGCTTTTGTGTATGCTATTTTAGTCCTGCAGTTTTCAATCAGTCCTTCATTTAAACAAGAGCATGAACAAAAGTCGTTAAGCAGAACAAAGCTGAGGATGGCATTACATAGCAGCTGCCTTCAGGCCCAGTGTCCCCAGTCCAAACAGCGACATTTACAGGAACCACCTGAAAAAGGAAATTAGTTGATTTTTTTCTAAAATTAGACAATTTTCTAAAATTAGAAAAACATTTCTTTGTTTCCGAGTAGGCATACAAACATAAGAATTCTTAAGGATTCAGGGTTCTTAGAAGGCTGTGCTGGAGGTAAGGCACAGACTGGGGCTTTAAGCCTCTTTCCAGGAAGGTGGAATGATTGCAAACTGCAGGTTTGCTGAACTGTGTCCTGGATAAACCATCACTGGCCATGGAAATTCACCTTCCTGCAGAAGATCTGGACTTGCACATGTCACTGCACTAAGTCATCACTGTTTGTGTGTTCTGAGAGTGGCAGGAGGAGGGCCTGGGGGTAAAATTTAGGTACCAATTAGCAGAATTTATCTAAATGTGATGAGGTATAGAGAAAGACAATAAAGGTGAATGGAATAGAAACCCCTACACATTTGGAACTGAAGACTGTGAAGTCTCCCCAATGTGCACTCTCTCTGTCCATTCCTCCATCACTCCACTGTGTGTCTGCCTGGCTTCAGTCTTTCCTGCTGAGAACAGAGTTCCACAGATGGAGGAAGATGGCCACCAGAGGGGCTGATTCCAGGCATCTAATTTTTTGTGACCTAAATGGTATAAAATTATATCCACCTTGACCCAGGTACAAATCCCAGGGAAAGAGAAATCCACAATGGAGACAGAGGCAAGTAGAAAACTCAGCTAAGCACAATTGCCACAGAAACCAGAGCAGAATGGAGTTCCAGGGAGGGAAGAATCATCAGGGAACAATTGTCAGGGAACAATTCCACAGAGATATCAAGCAGAAGGAACAGAACATTCTGGATGAAGTTTGCAAGCCGCCAATTTAATGCTTCCATCACTTCTGTGCCATTTTACATGGGTGTGCAAATTAATATATTGTGGTGCTTTTAAAATGTTGACATCTTAGAGAACAATAATTTAGACAATTGCCTACAGATTTTTAGCTCTATATAAAGGTAATTTAGCTAGCTATGAAGTATCAATTAACATAAAAAAGCCTTGACAAATGACTCATGAATGAAAGAAAAGCAATCCAAGAAGGTTCATGATGGGTCCAGTTTGGGTCACACACTTCTCTTCCTTCTTCCCTACTCATTGGACGAGGGTATAAGATAATGTGCTTGTTCAGCCCATATTATGTCACGGCCATTACTGTGGGAAGGAACAGAGAACTATGACTGACAACCCTACATGGATTATATAACCAGGGGGTGAGGAGAAGCTGTATTCCCAGGAAGAGAAGGAAAAAGATATGAAGACACCAAGAGCAGTGGCTATGGGAGTCCAGGAAAGTATAAACATAGCTCCAGTCATCCAGGAACTGTAATTATTAGTTATTAATATCAACATTCATTTTGCATCTACTCTGTCCCACCTGTGTGAGGTTGTTTAGAGATGAAAGACACAACATGCCAACCTTGCAGAGTTCAAGTCATTGCTGGATAGACAGATGTGGAAATAAATTGGGTACCATGGGATCAGTGCTACTTAGGTTGAATATCCCTTAGCCACAATATTTGGAGGCAGAAATGTTTAGATTTGGGCTTTTTTAGTATTTGCATTTATATAATGAGTTGTCTTGGGGATGAAGCCCAAGTCCAAGCATGAAATTTGCTTATTTTTCATATACAACTTATACATAGACCCTGAAGGTAATTTTATATAATACTTTTAGTAAGCGTATCTGAATTTTGATTGATTACAATCTGTCACATGAAGCCAATGGAATTTCCCACTTGTGTCATCATGTCAGTGGCCAAAACATTTCTGATTTTGAAGCATTTCAGAATTTGGATTTTTGAGTTTGGGAATGCTCAACTCTTAGAAGACTTTGAAAAATAATGTGAGAGAGAGAGAGAGAGAGAGAGAGAGAGAGAGAGAGAGAGAGAGAGAGAGAGAGAGAGAGAGAATTCTTTTGGAAAGGTGGTACCAACAAGGGCTTCCTGGGAAAGAAAAGTTTGGTAGAGGGCTTGAAGGGAACATAGGAGATTTCCAGGTAGACAAGATAGAGGTCCAGAGAAGCTTTCCAATTTAATTCACTTTTGAGCTTGGAGTTCAGAGGTTTAGCAAAAGTTACCGAGCTGGAGAATAGAGGTAATGGTCTGAACATGGGCTAGACCAGAAATGGACAGATAGCAGCAGATGGGCTCAGTGTTCAAGCTGAATAAAAGAGTATTCCCCCACATGTGACAACACAGTCTGGATAGAAGTGTCAGGTATCACATGGACATCACCTTTTCAGACAAGATCCCATTAGAGGAATGCAGACAAGGTACCATGTCTTCGTGATGGCTGATGGTAGAGAGTATTTCCCCCTCCAAGCCTTGTGGTGATATACTATTTATGATTTATTAAAGCTTGCCTGAGGATTCAGAAAGCAAAGTCAGCCACAAACTATAGAAACCAGGCACACACCTTTAATCCCAGGACTCAGGATTAAGAGGTAGATGGATCTCTGTTAGTTCAAGGCCATGCTGAGCTACACAAAATTGATCCAGTCCCAAAGAGAAACAGCTCACACAAAATGATCTCATTACTTGGGATCATACACCTTTAATTCCATGACTCATGAGAGATATTGAAGATAGGCACAGGGTCTCAGAGCTGGGAATTCATTCTCCAGCAACACTGAAGAAAGGCATATAGTCTCAGGAGTCTTTAGCCAAAAATAAGGAAGAAGTTTGCCAGGCACAGCAATGTGCACCTTTAATCTCAGATGGATCTCTGAGTGTTCTGGGCCAGCCTGGTCTACACAGCAAATTCTGATCCAGCCAGGACTACATAGTGAGGCCCTATCCCAAGTTGATAAATAAATATTTAAAATAATAATAAAATAAAGATAAAATATAAAGAGGAAGAAACTCAAAGGAACAGTAAACCAAATTTTAGACTTGCAATTCTGTAATGAGGTCAAATTCCAAATTGCCATCAGGGCAGAAATTTCAGAGTCTATGCATTTCAGCTCATGCAGAAGAACTCACCAATCCAAGGATTTTGCCAGCCTCACATGCAGGCATGTTAAGTAATATATATTCTCCAGGCTATTGTTACATTATTAATGGCTGTGAATTTTTGTTTGTTTTATTTTATAGATAACCTGGTCAGGTATGAATCCATACTCTGGGCTTTGCGGCCTTGGCAAAGTTACCTTACCTTTGTGAAACACAATTTAGGGTTCTTGAAAACTGATAGCTAGAGGAGACAATATACACAAAGCACTGTGCATGCCACTCAAACCCAGCAGGCCCCAAAGCCAGCTCTTCCCAGTGTTATGAATTACTCAGTCACATCTTGTCCATGGCCTATGAACAGCTCACAGTAGATGTGGCTCCTGAAAGAACAGCATCATTTTAGGGTGTGGTTATATTTTGGTTTAGGATTGCTCTTGTAATTGTGTTGATACAGTGTAGGTCATATGCTGCTAACCACAGATGCCATAGTATATGTGAGCAACAGCTATGCCATGCTCAAAGGAAAGCTTATCAGTGTCCTCCCCATCTTCCAGCTCTTCTATTCTCTCCACCCCGTTTTTGTGATTTCCCTGAGCATAGGAGAAAGAATATACTGACGTCTCATCTAGGGCTAAGTCATCATAGTTGCTTATTCTCATCTATGGCTAACTGATCATAGTTGCACTTGAATAGTAATGAGTCTCTCTGCATTAAGTGGGAAGGAGCTCCAGAGGTCTTATCCCTAGCTGGGGAACTATTAGCAATTGGTGACTGTTAGGAGAGGGAAAGTCACTTTTGGGGAGGGACATGGTCATAGATAGGTTCATCACACACCAGTAGATGTCCACCTCCCTCCCATGCAAGTAGGGACAGCAAGCACTAACTGGACTGACTCTGTAGGTTAAAAAGTCATTGATAAAAAAGGAGGAAATGAAATTGAGAGGAAGATGAGATGGGGTCAGGGTTTCTACAGGGAGTTGGTAGAGTCAGTCAGGATATATTTTATACTTGTATGGAGGTCAACAACAACACAATAATAATGATTATTTTTGCATAGTCAGTTTCCTTTGCAGGTTTCTGTCAAATAGACCATGACAACATTGGCACAACACATCTTGTAAGGCTGGAAGAGCATGTTTGATTCTAGAACATGTCAAGATCTTTGTCTAAAACAGAAAGGCAAAGGAGACCTAGTGATGCTAGTAAGTTCCAGAGGTTTCAGCTTCAACTTTGGCTGTACCTGGGGGGCTTAGCCCTGCAGTTCCAGGGGTATTGTCAATAGAGTGCTTGCCTCACATGTGTGAAGACCTGAGTTCAGATCCTCAGAAGGAATGTAAACACCCAGACTTGATGCTCCCAATTTCGCTGCTCCGCAGATTCACTCAGACAGCTATGCTCTCCTCAATGTGGCTAAGGACTCCTGAGACTCTATGTCTTTCTCTCTTCAGTGTTGCTGGAGAATGAATTCCCAGCTCTGAGACCCTGTGCCTATCTTCAATACCTCTCATGTGTCCTGGAATTAAAGGCATGTGATCCCAAGTGCTGAGATCATCTTTGTGTGAGCTGTTTCTCTTTGGGACTGGATCAATTTTGTGTAGCTCAGCATGGCCTTGAACTAACAGAGATACGTCTAGTTTACTTGGCAAATGCAGGCCCTGTCTCAAACAAAAACCTGGTAAAGGTGCCTGAGGATTGACACTGACCTCCACATGCACACACAAAACATGCCCACACACTCTTGTGCATTCACATACTCTAAGAAAGAAAATGCAGAATCAGACAGCCAATATGTTAGACAATTTAATGGAGAAAGGGCAGTTTCAATAGCTAAAACTACAGCACTTGTAGAAAATGCTTAGGAGAAAGCCTTCTTGACCTTGAGTCGGCCAAAGCATAACACATAAACTGAAAAAAAATTCAGTATTTTTTACTTCATCCAAATTAAAACTATGTATGTCTGCAAAACACCCACAAGAATATAAAGAGGTCAGTCACAGTGTGAAAGACAACATTCACAAGTCATGTAACAGACTTGGAAAATAATGATGGCTATAGGAAACAATACCCACAATCTCACTTGTTTAAAAATATGTCAATAGCCTTTACAATGCAAGTAACCACCAAATACAATGGAAAGGGGGGAAGAAGATTGGAAAAGACATTGCATGAAAGAAGGTAAAAATTGGCTACTATGCACTTGAAAAGATGTTCAGTATCAGTCACAAGGGATATATAAATTAATACCACAATGCCAAATCACTCCATAGTGACCAGAGTGGCTAAAGTCCTTAAAACCGACAAATATAAGTGTTGACAAGAATTGGATAAAATAGAATGTTAAAATGAAAAAAAATATTGGTGTAGTAAGGTACATCTTGGAAAACATTTGGAATTTCTTTTAAAAGTTAAAAAAATATAGTATGAATTGTATGAGGTTTTCTCTTAGCAATATACTCTGGAGAAATGTAAACATTTCCACACAAGGCCACATGCACCGATCTCTCTGCAGGACTGTCCATAATGTCCCAAAATGAAAAGGAACCCAAATATTCATCAACAAAATATGGTATGCCTAGGCAGTTGAATATTGTTCAGCAATAAATAGGAACATGTTGTAGCATTAACACAGTGTGAAGAAGGAAAGAAACCATACTGTATGTGATATGTTTATATCTGTATAGAAAATTGACAGAGATAGAAAATAGACCATCAGCACACTGTGGCCAGAGCTGGCAGCAGAGGATTAACTGAAACTTGCCAAGAAGGAGTTTTCCGTGGTGATAGAAATGCCCCAAAACAAATATGTCACTACCTCTTGTAGAGATGTGGTCAAAAAACTCAAGCAAACAACTTCTGGAGGAAAGATTCATTCTGCTTCACAGCTTTGGATGATACAGTCCACATTGCTTGTCCTCATATACTTGTGTAATAGTGAGTGCATCAGGTGGAAGAACTTCTCCTTAGGACAGACAGGAAGTGGTGAGAGAAGAGAATCTGGAACAATCATAACCACTATAGATACACCCGCCCCTTGTGATTTACTTCCTACATCTTGGCTCCACCCCCTCAAGTTTCCACTATCTATTAAAATAGTTCCACCAGATGGAGACTGTGGTGGTTTAAATAGGTATGGTCCCCATACACTCATGTGTTTGAATGCTTGGCCCATAGGGAGTGGCACTATTAGGAGGTGTGGCCTTGGAGGAAGTGTGTCACTGTGGGGGCTAGTTTTGAGGTCTCAAATATGCTCAAGCTACACCCAGTATGGCACACGGTCTCTCCTTTTGCTGCCTACAGATCAAGATGTAGAATTCTCAGCCTGCATGCTGCCATGCTTCTTGACTTTAGCTCAGCATCTCTCAACTGCTGTAAGGAGGCTCAAAGCATTTTTAAAACTAGCATTAAAAAATAGGGTTCCTTCAGATACAAATAACAAGAATGTCCAATGTTCAATGTCTTAAGTGGGGATTTGTTCTCTTTTAAAGATAATTTGGAAGTCGGCATTCTGGTTTGCTCTGCAAAGTCAGTGCTGTTTGCAGGACCAAGAGTCTTATATTCTTGAAAGCTGTCATCTGTGCACTGGATAACAGTTCTCTTCTCAGGCAGAAATTAGCTGCCAGAGCTCCAAGCAGCTGATTCTTATATGACAGCATCTAGAACATAAGAATGGAGGACAGCTATAAGAAAGGATGGTTTTCTTATGTGTGTCCTTACTGGAAAGGACTGGAAACTCCTCACAGGAAATACCAAGAAGCCAGTTTTCTGTTTCCCTTAATGCAATATGGGTCAACATCCACCCTGTCAACGAAAAACAGAGAACCCATTGATAGTAAATAATCTATGTGCATATTCCCTATTACTTATATTCATATTTTGGTAACTATCCATATATGATAGGTAGTGTTCTTAATTACAGACAACAGAAAATTTCCAAGCTGTTTTAACCAGAAACTTAACTGTAGTCATATGATTTGGGGTAATTAACTCAGAGATGTTAGGTTGTGTACATGAGGTTAAGTTTCCAGAAACAGTACCTGAAGCCATGTTTGAAACAGTTGTAATAGTGTTGTCAAGAGAGCTCAGCAGCTAACACTAGTCACCAAGCTTAGCTACCCGCATTTGATCCCAGGGACCCAAATGGTGGAAGGAGAGAACTGAGTCCCATAAATTGTCCCCTGGCATGCGACTCGAGCACACACACACACACACACACACACACACACACACACACACACACACACACACACACACACACACGTCATTAAATTGTTTCAAAAATCCAAGTCAGCATAAATCCAAGTCAGCATAATGAAGATCCAGCTTCTATTGGTCACCACACACCCCAGCTATAGATCTCTCATAAGGACATTTCATCTTCTGAAGATTTATTTTAGGTGTATGTGTTTTGTCTACATGCACGTATGTATGCCACGTGCATGCAGTGCCCGTGAAAATCAGAAAAGGGCATCGAACCTCCAGGAACTGGAGTTACAGACAGCTGATAGCTGCCATGTGAGTGTTGGAAACTGAATCTGAATCATCTGCCGAAGCAACAAATGCTCTTAATGACTGAGCCACCTCTCCAGCCACTCATTAAGGAGAGACTCAACATGGGCTCTTGGCTATTGCATAGATTGCTCCCTGGGTCAAGTCCTCTGTGAATATTTGTGATTGGTGGAATTCGCATGATATTTTTTCCTTGTTGCAAGGGAGTCTGGAAAGGTGAGTTGTTCATATCTTTTACTGTGTTGTATGGGGGAGGGCACACTCCCCCCTCACACACACATATGGGGGGCATGCCTCTACCACAGTGTGTGTACGGAAGTCGAAGAACAACCTCAGCTGTGGGTCCCCACCTTCCTCCTTGTTAGAGACCCTCTCTCTTTCGTTCAGGGCTGCACATGCCAGGCTAGCTGCATGCAAGCTTCCAACTATTCTGCCTCCCAGAGAAATGCACTGGGGTTCCAGATGCACGGTGCTACTGTGTTCCACTTTCTCAGTATTGATGTGGGCTCTGAAGAGCCCAACTCAGGTTGTCAGGCATGTAGGGCAAACACTTTACCCACGGAGCCGTCCTCCAGTCTCTGTTTTGCTACTTGTGGTGGAAGGAAGTCTTTGTTGACAATAAAAACTCATCAAGTGGAAAATTCCCAGCAGACGTTTAGAATAACAGCATCCCATAATATTAAGTATCTCATTTAATTCTCACGGTCTGCGGCAAGCTGTCCTCATTATGTGGAGTAGGAAAACTGAAGGTCATGGATACTTTATCCTGTCCAAAAATCTAAACTCTACAGAAATACTCAAAGTAGTGATCAAAGACAGATGTCCAAGGATGCTCATTGTTCATGGCTTCAGCAAAGCAGCTGACAACAAGTAAGATTTCTATCACTGGGTGTTTTAAAAGGACATTGTCATCCATTTAAAGCAGAACAGTATATACAGTTTAGATAATGAGGCAGAGTCACATGTGCACGGGACAAGATGATACATTTTGATTGAGAAATTAGACATAATTTCCAAAACAGATGACTAGTGCAACTCAATAACAAGAAACCCCAGGTTTACATGCATGCAGTTATACAGGGCCTGTCCATATATAGATAGAGTTGACCCTTCTCATCAACAGGTTCCTTTTCCATGGATTCAGCTTGAAAATATTTGGGGAAAAATTACAAATGTGTTAAACATGGACAGAATTTTTGATCAGTATTCCCCAAGCAATGCAATGTGGTAGCTATTTAGGGTTTGCATTGGATTTGGGTATTAAAAGTCATCCAGGAATGATTTAAAGTACCCACAAAGAAGATGTAGGGTAAATGTAAACTCTGCATTATATATGTGGAGGATCTAATCATCTGGAAATTTTGCTTTCTACATGGGGTCTAGAGTCTGTTCCCTATGGGACTGAGATGACTCTGAGCCTTTTCTATAACACACACACACACACACACACACACACACACACACACACCCTCTGACACCTTTACATACCATGTGACTGGGTAGTTACAAGTGGGTGTGCCCTGGAGATGAGAATAAGAACCTTACCTTTCTATTGCATAAGGTTGCAAATTTTAAGTTCTTCACTTAAAACCCCTTAAATTTTCATCTTAAATATGGATGTTGTTATGAATAACAAAGCAGTCGTTAAATGAGGTGGTTGTTGAGCCTAACAGATCATCTGTGACTCATTCATAATCCATCCATGTAAACCATTCATAAGCCATCCATTAATGGGACAGTTAGCTGCTTGTCTGTTCATAGAACCATGAAGGCCTCATTTTACCTCTTGGAAAGAGAAATTTGAAATAAAAATTATAATTAAAGGAAGGGGGAAATGTAGGAAGCTCATCAAGCCAGGGGCCAGTAAAGGTAGGGACAGAAGGGTCACCTTCAAGGCAGCTCGTGAGGGCTCAGAGAATAAGAAGAGAGTTGCAGGCTTATGAGAGTCAGGAACAAACACGTGGTCTCAGATGAGAGGACAGTTCTCAGGCTGGAAACAGTCAAGAGTTAGCAAAATCAGCATCGTGGATCAAACAGGCCACATTGAGAACCAGACAGCATGAAGGCTGCTAAGAGAAGCTTCCCAGACAAAAACATGCCAGGCTACAGGTAGCACCAAGCTTTCTTCTCAGGTACCACTTTTTGCTAGGATAGACAGTTCCAAGAACTGTTGTGCAATGCTTTTTAAAAAATTGTTTAATTTTTTTAACACAGGTGATTGTTGATGAGAACTCCAGCTTTGGGAATCCACTGCTCCATGGCCACTAAGGGGTGTTAAATACAGAAAGACTGAGTGGATGGCAGTGTAGCTCAGGGGACATGGACTTGGTGCTTCAGATGGTACCCAGTTAACCCTGGCTGATTCCAGAGAGGATTTCTAAAGGACTAGCTTGGTTTGGGGGAACTTCTCCCTGGGAGAAATGACTTCATCATTAATGGGATCATCTAACCCAAGGATCCACTGTAATTTTTGGATAGCCAGGCTTCAGCAGTGAATCCTGGAGTGGGCAGATGCCCATCATGTTCTAGCTGAAATTCCAAGGCCTTTGTTATGGAAGGACAAAGACAGCATGCATGCAATGCTGCCGACTCTGGTTTGGTCTGTAAGTCCTGCTGCTATGGCAGAATGGGGAATGTCAAATAGGTGACATAGCTCATTAGCAAGACAGAATGTCGGGCTCATACTGAACACAGGAAGACAACTGAGGACAGAGAACTAGCTGAAGGGTTTGCCACATTGTCATCTTTCCCTTTGTTTAACACGATGGTGTCTATGGCAGTTCACTCCACACTCTCTGTCTCTGCCCCAAGTCTGGTGTCTGTCAGTGTTGTTCTCATGAACAATGGCTGAAGGGCCTAGACCACAGAGGCAGAGCTCTGGAAAGACCATCTGAGCCAATTAAGGAGGTGTCTCCACTGGAGGGACACTCCAACAGCCATGTGAAGTTTTGGCTGTCCCCTTGGTCAGTCCCTAGGCTAAAGACACCACTTTGGTGTGTAGCTTGAAAAACAACATCACATATCCCACATATGTTGTTGGGTTTTTTTCTTTCTCATTTTGTTTTGCTTTGTTTTCTAATATCAAAGCGACTCTAAGCCACTAGACATAGCTTCTCCAAAGACTCCAGAATGGGTTCCAGATGTGTTATTTGTAGTCTGTACAAAATATCACAGTGGTAAAGCAAAGATGTCACCCATCCCTAGAGGCATTATAACATAACACTAGATGAGAGGCCTGCAGCTTGGGATGGAATCCTGGCTCTGCCATTTGAGCAAGCTGTTGAATTCCTTTGCAACTCAGTTTTCTCATCTGTGGAATGTCAACAATCAGGTTACCTGTCTCAGAAGGATGTGACAGGGATCAAATTTATTAACTTACCTTTTCAAAACTAAGAACGTGTGTAGACACTTCCCTGACACATGGTAAGTACTTGATGATTGTGGCTTTTATTCAAAAATCCCACCATCAGCAGGGCAGTGGTGGCACATGCCTTTAATCCCAGCACTCGGGAGGCAGAGGCAGGCAGATCTCTGTGAGTTTGAGAACAGCCTGGTCTACAAGAGCTAGTTCCAGGACAGCCTCCAGAGAGAAATCTGGAGACACAGAGAAACCCTGTCTCAAAAAACCAAAAAAAAAAAAAAAAAAAAAAAAAAAAAATCCCACCATCCACTTCTATAGAAATAGATGGCTCAAGCTGGATGAAGTTCATCACCCCAGCCATCATGGCAGGGTGTTCAGCTTTTTGGGTCCAGATATTAGTTCTCCTTAATGCAAACATAGTTTGGATTACCCAAGGGATTATCCCATACAAGGGAAACACACACTGACAACAATAATTTGTTATCACTCTTCCAATGTGTTCATCTAAAGGGCATTTAAAAGGAGCAAGAGGGCCACCCAAAATACAAGGCAGAGTGTCAGTGCATCCTACCCTTGTATGGAAATCCACAGGTGAAGTCAGGACATCCTTTGAGGCTTACTCAGCCAGAAACATGGATGAACACATCTGTGTCTTTCCACAGTATCAGAATTTATTGGATAACAAGAATTCACAAAGGTGGTTTCTTTGGCAGCAATTTGCCAGAAATATTCCCACTTTCCTTGACAGCTCTGGCCAAGGCAAACACTGGTTCTTTTATTCCATTCTTCATTGCTAATATTAATCCTAGTAGTATTAGCTGAGATTCTTCATTACATATCACATAGCAGCGCCTCTGTGTGTGCCTTACAGACTATCTGTAATAGTGGTTAAGATGCCACCGCAGATTTCAAGGGGCTTCCGAGGGTTGAGTGACAGGAGAGCAGATTGAGGGGTGAGAGCCCTCTGAGGGGAAGGTTTGGAGAGGATGACAAGAAGCTGCTACAGCTGCCAGCTAAGGTCCTCTTCTGGCCTCCTCAAGAACTTGAACATATATGGCAGACAATAATACAGAGAGAGACAGACAGACAAAAAGACACACACACAAATACAAATATATCTTTTTTAAAAATGAAATAAAAATATTGCCCGTAAAATGGAATATCTGGGGACAAAACACAGTCAGAAAAAAAAATCACTGTTTTGTATAACATGGAGTAACAGAGGCAGAACACAGCCTGATCACCACACCAGGGCCTGTAGACAGAAGAGACAGCTATGAATGTAGGGTTCCCAAGGAACAATGGGGTTCAAAGAGCTCTCTTCCTTGATGACCCCAGAAGGCCTTCTCTCCCCTCTCCCAACCCTCTCTCCTCTCTTCCCATGCCTTCTTTCTCATTTGGTTGACACAGGTTTCAAGGTCTCCCTCATCCTGGGCACAAGTGCCTCAGCTTTCTATTGCAGGAGACTTAAGGTGACACTTAGAAACAAAATGGCTACAGACAGATGGCTCCTGCCTGTCTCTGACCCAAACTTTTAACCAGAAAGGCAGAAGGTGGCTGATCATTCCCTTATGTTTTACTTTTAGGGGAGAAAAGTAGATAAGGGTTCATTGAGAGCTGGATGACAGTGCTGAGGGAAAGTTAAAAGGTCAGCCGGCCACTCAGTGGTTTAGCATCTCAGCACTCTTTCGTGTTCTGTCATAATCAGCTCTGAGAACACACAAACCTTTAATGCTACAATTTCTCTATAAATGGCATTCTTCTCTGGGCAGTTATGTATGACAGTTATGTATGGCTTTAATTTCTGAATTATTTCTCTGCCAACCATCCATCTTCAGCAGAAATAAGGCCAACTCTTTCTGGCTCTGAAATTACCCTCCCCCTCCTCTTCTTCCTTCTTGTCTCTCTGCAGTGGATATTTACTGTGTAGGGCTACATAGATTCTAAACGTGAATTTATTTCACAGGAGTTGATGCCACCATGGCCCATTGGGGCCCCAGGGGAGTTGGGGGTTTCTTTGAGTTCTGGGCAGGGGAGAGTAATGACTCAGCCTCAGGCAAGCAGGCCAAGCCACTATGGACTTCTCCTCTCCTTGGGCTCTTGCAGTGCCAACAGAGCAGCTTCTTGGGGGATATGGCCCCAATTTGAGCCCTGTTCTCCACCCTTCCCAATAATCCTCTGAGCTAAGCTAATAGCTTTCCCATAAATTCTTTTTAAATTAATTAATTAAGTTGTGGTAAAGTTCATCAGAATTAGTTTCCGTTGTTTTCAGGCATAAACTTTGAATTATATATATCTTTCCACCCTCTCAGCTATTTAAAAAAAAAAAAACCAAAAACCTTTCTCTCCCTTCCTCTCTCCCTGCCCCCATCTCCACCCATTTTCATATACACATATCTGCAACAATGATTAAGTGAGCAAACCATACCAAGGGGAAGCTTCTGTAAAGAAATGTATAAAATTCATGTTGTATACTCCCATGCCTTTTGCTACAGATGGGTATCAACCCTGTACTGAAACCTCTTAGTGACCAGAGCACACATTGTTCCATACCTCTGCACTCCAAGAAGAAACAAGCTGGTCCTTGTGTGCCCCCTTCACCACCACCCCCTCCTCTCCTCCCCCCCCCTGCAGGAAGGCATAGCTAATGTTAAGACCAAAGAAAAATTTCTTCTATGGTACAGTGTGAAGAGGTAGATGTTATTTATGTAGATAAATCTAACACACTTTCCTAAACACTTAGTGTAGCCCTGTAATAAATACCATTCAATGTGAATGTGCCAATTGCTATGCTCCACGGGGGCCTGGCTAAAGCAAAGCTAGACTGAGAGAATGGACTTCCAAGCAGCCCTCAGATAATAAACATGGCTCCAATGGGCTTTTGAGGGTACTGTGTTGCAACGAAGAGTAGGTCTCACAACTACATCGTGTACAGTTACTTGATATTTTGGGGTTTTGTTGTTGTTGTTCTTAATTGCAAATTCATATGCTTCTACATCTTTTATGAGATAATAAGAACCCAAGAAGGTGACATGCTTGAAAGGGAAAAAAACCCTCCTAGCTATTGTCAGAGGTGCATCAGCAGAGTCTTGCATCTGTGGCCTGTGAACTGTGCCAAATCATTTTCTTAAAGAGTAAATAAGGCTATACAGCTATTTTTGTAGTAGCCTTATAGAATCACAAAAGAGCAGAAACAAAGTGTCCGCTGACCAGTCAATTCAAGATTGGTTTCTATACCAGAGTACTATTCAGCTTTTTAAAAAGAAACAGATTCTGACACATGGTGTAATGGATGCACCTTACCGATATCATCACATAAAATAACTCAGACAAACATTGTGTGGCTTTCATGAGGATCACAGGCTAGTCATATTTAGTGAGATAGAGAAGTAGTTGCCTGGGACTCGGGGAGGACAGAACCAAGACGTTTCCATTAGGGGAGATGGAAAGTTCTGAAAAATGAGCAGTGGTGCTTGAACAATGCCACTTCATTGTGTCCTTAGAAATGGTTAAAGTGGTCAGTTACTTGATGTGTATTTTATCACATTAAAAAGTACGAAAAGGAGGAGATTAGAAACACTTCCTCCAAATGGATGAATAGCCCCAAAGTTGAACACTATAATGCCAACCTAAAATAATTTTAATTAGAAACCTGTAAAAGCAAGCACTGCCAAACACCCACCTTGGCCATAAAAAAATCCCAATAAATCTCCCAGCTTTTGAATGTCTAATTTTTAGCCATAAAATTTCCTGGTGAGCCATCCAAGATAAACTGGTTCCAAAACACACATTTGGGTTAAATGAACTTACTGGCCTATTGCCTCAGGTTGTTCATGACAGCCAGTTGGGAACATTATCTCATTTAATCACTACAAGTGAGCCTGAGTGAAGTCCATTTTGCAGATGAGCAAACCAAGACTCACAATGATCAGAAAGCCTTTTTTTTTTTAAGGCTGCATAGTAATGTGTGGTAGATTTTTCATTGGAACCAGATGTCTGCAGTTCAGATGGGGTCCATAGAGGTGGCAGGAGACCCTTCCTAGCTTTCTATTATATCTGATGGTATACTTAAATAAAGCAAAGGCCACCTGGATTTGCCTTCACTGGGTTTCACAAGGTGTGTAGCTCTACTACAAAATGCTAGACAGGCTTTGTATTTAACTGAAGTTATTGAACTCCCCACCTCTGCTCAAACCCCATCGTCTGTGCAGGTGATGGAGATGGACAGGAAGTGTGTGAGATGCCTTCACCATTTCATTTCTCTTTATTTCCTCATTAGTAAACATTATGGAAAATCCACCATGAGTCAGAGTGTCCTGAGAACTAGGGGTATGAAATAATTCACAGTAAAAATATTTGATAACATTAGCAAGAAAATCCCCCTTGAGTTTCTGACCTCTGTCCTCAAGCTTTTGAGCACAGAGCCTGAAACCACACTGTTCAGAAGAGTCCTTAGCAGGGCCCCTCCCACAATTGCCATTCAAGCAACCTAGTATTGCATTCTACCTTTTGACCCTCTGGCCCGTCTTAATTGCTCCTACTAATTACATACCTCCATTAGACGCCCCCTTCAGTGTATGTTCGGGTAAATCATTGTGCTTTTGTATTCTCTTGGGCATCTTAGGATCTGCTCCAAGCAGTAGCAGCAGCATTGAGGGCCCTCTTCTTATCTTCCAAAGGGGCCCTGTCCTTGTTTGTGTTCTTGGCTGCAGTTCCTCTATGCTGGGTTTTTACGTTCAGGCACAGGAACTTCATCGGGAGCCAGGTGCGGCCATTCCAGGGTTGGAAGCAAAAAGTCTCTTCTGTCTTTGTTCAGGGACCTGGTACCTTAGCAGCCTGAAGGAGTGCTTGCTGAGTGTGCAGAAAGCCCAATCTATGCCACGTTCTCCTTTCTGGATTACTTCGGTGCAAGCTGTAGTTTTTTACAAAGACAGACTGACATTTTTCAAAGTAGATAATAAGCACTGCATGTAGGGAGACACTGTAGCCCCGCCTCCTAGTAGCCCAGACAGGTGTGCCGGGACACGCCCCATGAGGGCGTGGTCAGAGGAAGTCTAAAGGTCGTGGGAAGGCTTCTTAAGGGACCAAGCACACGTGGATAGCCCCTTCTCCCTTCTCCCTTCTACCTTCTCTCTGGCCTGGCTTCCTGGCCGCCCCTGGCACGCTTTGGCTTGCGTTTATTTGAATAAAGAAACCTTAGCCTTATGGACTGCGTATCGATCTCTTCAACCGCATTCCTTCTATAGGTAACTTGAGCATCTCTGAATTTTTAAAAACAATTTCTTCTGCTCTATCGGCACAGACAATGTTTATCAACAAACTGCAAGTTCACTCACTTGTTGCTGACTTTTTAAGATTGATTTCTTTTGGGGTGTGGGCACTAGAGGACTGCATAATGAGATGTGCCCGTGTCTTTCTCTCTAGTCCTGTTTATATTAGGGTCTTCATGTATTAGGTCTAGCCATCTCTTGTCTTATGGAGAGTGTTTTTGCTGGATCAGATCTGGCGGAGGAAGGCCCAGATGTGCCCGGACCAGCTTTGGGATAGTATGGTATGTTGATAATGTCAGTGGGAAGACTGGAACTGAGGGCCCAAGCTATGTTTCCACCACCAGTGTTCTTGGGAATCTCCCATCCTGCTCTACACCTCTGCATCTCTAAGCTCATCAGGTCTTTCTATATACCATCCTGTCCTCATGTTGTCTCAACTATTTTGCACGTGTGGGGTAATAGAGATTGGGTAGAGTTTGACATGTGAGATGAAGAAAGCTGGAGTTGTTCTTTATTTAGCCTTGATTTTCCTCCAACAAATACTTGCATCTATTTTGACTGAGCCAATTTCTTTTTATTGAGAACGAATGAAAAGTGCTTTGAGCTCCACCTGGATTTGTGACTTCCCCTCCAAAGGGGTACTTCCTAGACTCTCCTGCATCTGGACCACTGCCCTTCCCCCGTGAAGGGTGCTCTCAGCCCTTTCTACTTCAGAGATTAGTCTTCAATATTAATCTTACTCTACTCAATAGCAAAACTCTCACCCAAGTTTCTTTGAAAGATCTTTACGATGTAGAGAGTAGATACAGAGATGAAACTTGGAGTGAACTCTATGAACATTTGACATTACTGGTTATTAATCACATGAATCTAGAAATAACCCCTCTTTGGAGGAACCAGGTACCTGTTATAATTACACCACTTGCCTTGGCTTGGAGGTTGCCATTTTGGATGCCTATGTGAGTTTCCTTTCTTCCTTTCTCCTGCTTATGTGAATGAGGAAATGCCAGAGACCTTCCCACCCCCTCAGCCAACCCAGCACTCCCTGCTCAGGTGCTTCTGCCAACTAATTAACACCTCCTTTGCAAGTTGTAAATTGGACAGCAGATGCGTACAAATGCAGAACCCAGTGGGGAGTCGCCTGCTTTCACTATACATATATTTCATGAAAGGCAGGAAGTGAAACCAAGTAGGCTGATGGGAAATACAATATTGCCAAAATGGCCACCCCCAGATTCTTAATTTACAGACTTTTAACACAAAATAAATTTCTCATGTTTTTGCATACCTACCTGGATCCATTAAACATTATCTTTCCAAACTTCCAAAGGCCTTGACTACTAAATCCAAATCCAAGCTGGTTAGGTTTGTTTGTTGTTTGCTTTGTCAGCTTGACACAAGCTAAGGTAATCTGGGAAGAGGAAACCTCAACTGGAAAAAAAATCTCCATCAGATCATCCTGTAGACAAGTCTATAGGGCATTTTCTTGATTGATGTGGGAGGTGGGCGGTGCCATGCCTGGGCAGGTGGTCCTGGAA
Source organism: Cricetulus griseus (assembly GCF_003668045.3). Taxonomy (NCBI): domain Eukaryota; kingdom Metazoa; phylum Chordata; class Mammalia; order Rodentia; family Cricetidae; genus Cricetulus; species Cricetulus griseus. Next base: position 33,211,930 of record NC_048596.1, on the reverse strand, counting down.
GATGTAAGAAAGGTGGCTGAATCTGAGCCTGAGAGCATGCCAGTAAACAGCATCACTCAATGGGCTCTGCTTCAGTTCTTGCCTTCAGGTTTCTGCCTTGAGTTCCTGCCCGATTCCCCTCAATGATAGGCAGTAAGCTGTAAAATGAGATACACTCTTTCCTCCATAAATTGCTGGTGGTCATGGTCTTCATCACAGCAACAGGAAGCAAACTAGAATAGCACCTCTTGTCTCAATCTACTCCAGTCTTCCTTTTCTGTGGCTTCCAGTGCTTGTCCAGACCGAATAAGATCATATTACTCATGGACCTACAACTTGGTTTGTGTTTCTCCAGAGGTCAGAGAATATAGTTTAGTGAACTTGCTAGGACTTCATGGTCTCCAAAGGTCTGTCTCCTGCATACATTTCTCTAAGACCCACCCACCTCATCTACACCTCTCAGACACCTCCCTATACAAGTGATTTTCCCTATAGTCCAAATCTATTCCCATCCCACTCTTATCTCAGAAGCTACCACTCCCACTTTGTCTAAAGAGCATGGAAATAATTTTGTTGAACTGCAGTTCAATTCAGTTTGGTTTAATTCATCAAAGCCCACTGAATACCTTTTCTATTCCAAACACTGGGGTGTGCTCAGGACATATAATATAAGATAAATCACAAAGTTTTGCCAAGGAATGCTCAAGATAGTTATGTTCGGAAGATGGCAATTAGCTGTAATTCCCAGGGTGGAGGTGTCCAAAGACCTACACAGGGCAGAATGACTCACATCTACCACAGAGACCAGAGTAGGAAAAACTCCCGTGTTGATCAAAGATATCAGAAGGAAGAGGAGTATTAGGATAGGGTTGCTGTGTCTGATCATTTTTGCTTTAGGTTCCTGAGTCTAGATCTCTGATGTGCAACTATCTACCCAAAGCAGAAGGAAAGCACAGACATGGATGAACCAAATCATACAGAGTGGGCTCAGAATGCCCAGGCTATCAAATACTGTGGATATAGAAATAAATGAAAAACATCCTCCATACTTCCATGTTACATAATAAACTGGTTAATATCCCTTTGGGTAGCATTTGTCTTAAGGAGAGAAAGTGTTTACGTTCTTTTGGTGTATGTATACATTAATATGTACAGAGATTGCTAAGCATATCTGTCTGTTGTTGTATTAAGGCAAAAGTAGAAGGGGTTTCAAGATACTATGGGTTTAAAGAAATTCCAGAACATTTTGGACTGTGAGCAGTGGACCAATCAGATGGAAGCATACACAAAAGGGAATACATTTGTCTCCATGTCCTCCTCACTAAGAAGTAAGTGATGGTCTTAGCTGGGGTACCCAAGGAGATAGTTCCTCTGTGGTTATGGCCTAAATATCTCTGCAGCTCATGCAGGTTGGCCTGACCCATCTTGATCCCAATGGAATTTGTTTTTTCCTTTGTTTCTAGAGTGGGGGCCCAGATTAGCAGCTTCACCATTACATGGGAGATTGTTGGGAGTGAAGAATGGCTGGCTCTTCCCCCTGCCTCCTGAATGGGAAGGTATGTCTCAGATCCTCATATAGCTGAAGAATCTATTAAAGTTTCATAACTACCCAGACACCTAATTCAGACTTCACATCCACACAAGGCCAATTTTTGACCTCTGGCTTCAAGACCACAAGAATTTTGAGTCAAATCCCTCACAGTGTGCCTGTGTGTGTGCAAAGCTTAACCGCTAAGGGAGGTGTCCCAGATTGCATTTAGTTGTGTTTCCTCCCCCACCGCATATGTGCATCACACAAATTTTGAGAAATTAATCAGTAGAAAATGTTTTCCCTATTAAAATTTCTTTCCTTGGCTCTTTCCCAGCACCGCTACACACACACACACACACACACACACACACACACACACACACACACACACAATTTGTTCCCAACTTTTAAATAGCAGTTATTAAATAAATGAGAGCAGAAAGGGCATTTGCCAGAGGTCTATGCTTTCCCCTGGAGGAATAAAGTACAAGTTAAATGACTATCTGTGAATTGTAGTGAGGCATGCAGCCTCCTATTTACCATTCATTTTAGCTCTTAATCCACCAGTGGACAATAATTGCCAAACTACTTTCTCTTAAGGAAAAAAAAAAAACCAAGTCCAGGATATGACAGGAGCAATGTCACACATCCTCCTTCAGTCTAGTGAGGATTCTCCACTCGATTTAAACACAAAAGGTGACACAGATTGTCACCTAATGTGCTGGCAGCAAAGTTTCCTCTCTCTCAAATTATCTCCCCAGTTTTTCTTCCTAAGGCAGTTTGTCAGGTATTCCTTGGAAAAGGAGAAGGAATAGAGCAACTGCCCGGAGAAGGGAGCCCAGAGCTATGTGCAGACACTGTGTGCTCTAGGTATGGAGCTAATAATTGTAGGACTTTGGTCCAATGGTCACACAGTGGTGTCCCATTAGGCTTTCTAAGCAAAATACTCAGAACACCCTAACCGATGACTGTCCTTTCACTGTCCTTGAAGGAATGAAGCCCCACCTAGACTGCTACCACCAAAATATAAACCAAAGTGTTCTAAATGGAGTGGTTGGCTACTACAGCATCATGTAGATAAAGCCAGAATTTGGAGATCTGTTCAAGGGAACAACAAACTTCCACTAAGATCTTCAAATAAAGGGTTGGGGATATGGTTAGTGGTGGAGTATTTCCATAGTATGTATGATGCCCTGGGTTCAACCACAACATTGGAAGGGAACACCAAATAATCACCAGAGAAAGACTGATTTCTTAGCATTTTTGTTTTGGATAAATGCAGAGACAAGAGACAGCATCTGACTCAAAAAGGGGACATCACAGTACACCCAAGCCTACAGGACTCCAAACATATGGAGTCAACTCCTCAGAGAAGCTGTCCCCTTGGCTCCCTGGTAGAGAAGCTTCTTGTTTCTTAGTAGGGAGAAGATAAGATATAAGTAATCTCCTTTGTTATTTGCTGACATGTGTGTTTGTATGTGACTGATTTCTCAGAATCATCAGAGGCTGTAGACACAGCCTTAAAAAGCCCATTTCCTCTTTGACAAAAAATTCCCAAGTTAGGGAACCTTGTTGGGGATTATGTAGAGAAATGTGGTCCCATGGAAATCCTGTGTAACCCCATCATATAACAATGAAGTGTCTCTCCTTCCCCATTGACACATATGGGACTGAAGAAAGATCACTTTTACTTGGCCATGTTGAATACATGATCTTTGATTTGAACTTTTCCAAGCTATAGGAATCTATCTTTAATGGGAGAGAAAAAAAAAAGCTGATGAAAACATGTTGACAAGAATAGGAAGGGCTTTGCAATGTGCCCTTTTAAGAAGAAGCCATTGACAATTTCAGGGACAGATTATAGCAAATGGGAAGCAGAAGAGAAGGCTGAAATATGAAGTGTGTGGGTGCATCTACAGGTAGGTTTTGCAGCAGAAGGGGCTGTGATGGGGGAAACAATGACTTGGGTTTGGAATGGCCTGTTGAGTATGACCAGGGACAAGAGGCTTCTCAGAATGCAGAATTAACCACACCCAGACCACCCAGGGTGCTCTCTGTAGTAAGTATTTCCATGAGTGATGGAAATTCTACTACATGCAGAAGGAAGAGCATGTATGCTAAACAATTGTGTTCCCACTCTGTGTAATTTGGGAATGACTAGGTGGCTGGCAGTATGGTGGATTCTGAATGACTGAGGATTTGAAAATGTAAAAGACCTAGGCAAAGCTGCAAAACTGTCCCAAACAGAACATGTCTCCAGAGACAGTCCTAGAAAATAGTAACAGTATACCCAGCAAAGGTCTTTCCCCATTGATACCATATTGAAAATCTTTAAAAAAAAACTGAGTGGAAAAAATTAAACTGTTAGGCATATATTCATATTTTACAAACACTACCACTGATCCTTTTTATCTATCTATTATTCAACTCACAGAAATAAAACATTGCCAGTATTTACTTTTGTAGTATATTAGAGTCCCTGGATTCTTTTTGATCTTCACAACATGTCAATTAGCCTACATTTTATTTTTTCCACATCTCTCTCCTTGAGTGGGATTACAGTTAAGACTGTTTGCAACTTGCTTTTTTAAAGTCAGTATATCCTGAGAATTAGTTCTGTTGCATTCAGCCATAACTCATACCCTGTTATTGCATAGCAGGGTTCCTTTGTGTGAAGTTACATATGTCTTACATATGTGAACATATGAGATATTCACATATCAGTTTTGATGGCTGTAATCCATGGCTTGCTTCTCATATTTTCAATCCTTATGATGTGGCTCCAAGTCTTCTTTGACTTTTGGTCACATGTAAGAATTGCTCTAGGATACAAAGTGAGAAGAAATGCTGATTGGCTATGTGCATGAACATTAATTTTATGGGTAATTTGTACCTATTAACAAAGTACAAGTGTCCTGGTTTGCTTGTCTCCTCACCAGTTTGATAGTATGGCCTTTAAAATGCTTTGTCCATGTGATATAGTTAAAATTCTCTCATGTTGATGTACTTTTACATCGGAATGATTCACAATTAGCCTGAATAGCCTTCTAGAAGTTCCCTGCCCATTTGAGTTTCTTCTTCTAGGGGGTCTATTAAAAATTTCTCCCAACCCTCACATGTAGTATTTTCTTATGTCTTATTTACTCTAGATGCAATTATTTTTGTTAGTCTCATATCCTGTGAATAATTTCTTCACATTTGTAGTTTCTCTCTTTATTTTCTTCAAGCATCTGGAATATGTATATTATTATATTGAGTGAACTCAGCTCTCTCTTCTCTGTGGTTCATGCTATTTGATTTTGTTTAAGTATAGTTCAGTATCACAAGATTATTCTCCATAAAAAGGTTTCTACTTTCCTATTTAACTGCTGCTGAGAGTCATAATTTTTATTTTGTGGCATGAGAAATCAATAACTTTTCTATATTATGTATAGCAAGCATGCTGAGAAAGAAGGCTCGGAGAACCACCCCCCTTCACAGTAGCCTCATATATACATATAAGCTAACCAAGGCAGAGAAAGCTCTCTTCAGGAAACTTTAAATCTCCAAGGAAAGAGAATGAAGAAAACATAAGGTTAAAAAAAACAAACCTCCACTTTCATAAATTGGTAGAATTAATATTGTGAAAATGACCATAGAACTAAAAGCAATGTACAGACTTAATGAAATCCCAATTAAAAAAAAATCCCATCTCATTCTTCATAGAAATAGAAAGAAACATCCTAAAATTCACAATGAAGCACAAAAGATCCCAGATAGCCAAAGGCATTCTTAGCAAAAAGAAGAATGCTGAGGAAGAGTTGGGGGGGGGGTTACCACACCAGATTTCAAGCTATATTATAGAGCTATAATAATAAAAAACAGCATGGTATTGGCATAAAAACAGAAAAATAATAGACATGTAGACTGGTGGAATGAAATAGAAGATCCAAATATGAGTGTACAATTATCTATCAGATGACTGACAAGAAAGCCAAAAAATACATAGTAGAGGAAAGATGGCATCTTAACAAATGGTTCTGGGAAAACTGGATGTCCACATGTAGAAGAATGAAGTTAGATCCATATCTATCCCTGTACAAAAGTCACCTCTAAACAGATCAAAGACTCCAAAGGGGTCAGGGTAAAGTCTGAAATGCTGAACCTTTGGGAAGATGACGGTCCCATCATAGCAACATTTAATGTCATCTTGTCTGCACTGAGCCCATGTGATATAGATTCCTTCCACACGTGTGTGAGTCTGTTTCTTGGCTCTGTTCCTTTCTTTTCTGTGAACAGAGCACATTATATTGTAATAACTCTTACTATTCAAGAAGGTGACAAATCACAGCCCCCACTGACTCCTTTCTTCTCATTAGTCTTTTTCTCTTCATTTCCCCCTTGACCCTTTTTCTGTCTTCTTCCTCCTTTCTGCTTCTTTCCTTTTTTTCTCCCCTTTTCAAGACTTCATGATGGAGTCAACGAAGCCCCTTCTCCCATGTGCACCTACAAGATTTGTTGGGATTTTAAAATTCAGGTTGTGCTGAAGATAGAGCTCAATTTTGTGATAATAGAGGACAAGCCATCTAACTCATGAGAGATACCATTTATTTCCAGGTATTTAGACTTTTTTTAGTCACCTGGAAGAAAATTGTATCATTTCTCCATTAAAATCTTTCCACACTGAGTCAAATCAAAAGTATTCCTAGGCCCCTCATATTGTTTAAAAATGCCAGTGAAAAGGATCCTTTCTGAAATATTTTTTCTTATTTATTTATCATGTGTACAGTGTATGCTTTCCTGCACTCCAGAAGAGGGCACCAGATCTCATTATAGATGGTTGTGAGCCACCATGTGGTTGCTGAAAATTGAACACAGGCCTCTGGAAGAGCAGCCAGTGTTCTTAACCTCTGAGCCATCTCTCCAGCCCTCTGAAATGTATTTTCTACCTATGTGCCGGCTAGTGCAATGTAACAAATTTATTTACATTGATTTTTTATCAGTGGACTTCATATGAAACATTTATTCTAATAACTTCCATGTGTTTTTAATTCTAATAATTTCTGAACATATTCTTTTAGGTTATTTTTTCTTTCTGAAGTTGATAATATCATTGCAAAGAAACGTGTTCATCTTTTCTAAGTCAAGCTCTATACCTCAAAACAACTACCACTGTCCACCTGCAGAGGGCAGCACCAACTACTTTATCTACCTGCAGAGGGTAAAGTCAACTACCACCATCCACCTGCAGAGGGCAGAGTCAACTACCACCGTCCACCTACAGAGGGCAGAGTCAACTACCACCGTCCACCTACAGAGGGCAGAATCAGCTATATTCTCTCGTTTGTAGCATACTTTATTATTGACCTTTGGTCCTTTATTTATTGATTTATATATTCTCTTCTGCATACTCTAATTCTATTTTCCTTTCTCTTACAAACACCCATTCTATTGAGTTTGACATGTTCTTAATTTACAGTGCCATTAATTCTGTAACCAGTGGTACAAGAATGGGGGACTCTGTCACTTTCATATGAAATTGTGGAGAAATGAAAAGCATAATTTCCAAACTTTCCCCATCCCTGGCCACTGTCAAAGAACTTGGTATAGGAAGTTTCCATTGGTTTAAGACTTCCTGAATCTGCCAAGCCAAGTGGTTATCATCAAGGCTTATGTTTATCCTCTGGAAAAACCATGAAATCTATGCTTGTATGCATATGATCTTGGGTGCCCCGGCACCAGCTTGCTTATTTTAATGCATCTTTGGTAAATAGTTCCTGTTTTCTGCTCCATCTATCAATTTTAGTTTCTCTAAGTGGAATTCTAAAATCTGCAGCTAACATTACTTGGCTTGTCTTGCTTCAGTGTCATCAGTTGTGACTTGGCATATTTTAAATCTGCAATATTTATGCAAGTATATTATGACAAACATATCTCATTTATTAGTTTCTTATACTTGTATATAAGGCATTATTTGTCCCATTATATATCATAAATGATACCTAATTAAAACTAGGATTGCTGCATCAGCTTTTATTTGATAATTGATTTATTTTTTTAATTCTTTTTACATTCCAACAAAAGTTCTCTCTCCCACCCTTATTTGGTATTTTTTTATTGCCATATTTTGTGTCTATTTAAGTCTTTTTATTTTCCGTGATTCCACTGAGACCCATATAGTGGAAGTCTCTTTTAATTAATCTATTCTGAGAGAATCTCTGCTTTGAAGTAGTAGATTTAATGCATCTATATCTACTGCAATAATTGCTATTTTAGGATACACTTCTAGAGGCTTTCTTAGTATTTCCCAGTTGTCATAACTCCCATCATGCTTTTTGATTCTCTCCCTTCTTTCCCAATCCCCCCACAATGTGATGCCCAGGTTAGTACTTTTGCCTGCACTGTCGCCATCCAGAAGGCTGGGGCTGTTGATGCTCATTTGTGCTTCAGATGGTTTCCTGGAGAAAAAAACAGATGTATTTTTATTTTTTAGTCATATGGTTGGGGTCAGCACAGCAAGAGGAACTGTATTAAAGGGTCACAGCAGTAGGAAGGGTGAGGTCTAGATTGTGCATGTTGGTGTTTTTATTATTAAGATACAGTTCTTTTCATGTTTCTTTTATACTTTCTTCTTCTCTGAGTTCCCAATGCAATCTTCAATTTTAGTAACAATGTTTTTTTTTCTGGTTTCACCCATCTTTCTGTATCTTTTATGAAGCATGACATTTTCCATAGCTAATGTTTTCACATCATTATTTTCATTAATGTTTTGTTATTGTTCCATATGGGTAATTTCTTTCCTTGTGTCCGTAAATATCTTAGCTAGCTTTGTTTAAAACTTGTTTTCCCTGTTCTAAGGTTTCATTTCAAATGGTGTGTGTCAGTTTGTGGTACTACACAGGAGTCTGGTTATTTTAGCACAAGAGAGTTCCTGCCCCTATATGGGAGCCATTGACTGCACTTGGCAGTGACTACCCTAGTCTTCCTCAGACTTACGGTTCTTTGTCATTTTACCAAACAACTTCCCCAAGGGAATTTTAAATCTGTAAGTCTAAACAGTCCAGAAAGAAATAACAACCCTGACCTGTGTTTAGCTTCCTGAGGCTTCCCTGAAGATGTTTAGGTAGGAGTCAGGTAGAGATGTGAAGAAATCTGGCCAACTGGTTCCTCTGTCGTCTTCATCACTTCTCATCCTAATGGGACTGCTCTATCACTTGTCTATGGCCTAGCACTGGAAAAGTAACATTAGCAGCTGGTTTCTGGATTAAAAACACAGGCAAGCTTAGCCCTAGAGAAATGCAAAGTGACAAGCAACAGCCAGCCTGGAGTCATAACTGCTTCATCACACATGGTGATCCTTCCGCAGGGCCTTGGTAACCTTCCTCCCACAGGGGCTCACATTCCTTATGTTGCTGGTTTGACATGGACTTTATAATTCTCCAGAGTTCCTTGGGGTTTCGGATGGCTTCACTATTTCCATAATCCACATTTCCCTCTTATTTTACATTTCTGCAGATTTGCTTTTGATACGAGGACCCAGCAGCCCATAGGAATCACCTGTCAAGTCAGGGAGGGAGCCTTTGTGTCCTCTGTGCTGTGTAGTGTTGGCAGCACCATATCAAATAGAAGCATTGACGCTATGTGTTCTTCTTGCCACTGTGTTATAGCAGATTGGCGGTTCTCAACCTTCCTAATGCTGTGACCCAATACAGCTCCTCCTGCTATGGTGACCCCCAAACATAAAATTATTTCATTGCTTCTTCAAATATGTAATTTTGATGGTTATGAATCGTATTGTAAATATCTGGTATTCATTATTAAAGGGGTCGTGCCCCACAGGTTAAGAATGACTGCAGTAGATAAGAATTTGCTACTACAGTTCATTATGGGAAAATTTTATGATGTGATTTCTTTTTTGACTCACCAGAAAAGTTAATAATGATTAAGGGGACAATTTGTCTCTGAATAAACCTAAGAACTTGTGGGACTCATAAGAGTAAAATTTACAATGACACTCTACATTTTCAGAAATAAGGATCAGCTTAATGGAATGCTGTTGGACGAGATAAATTTGATAGATGGGAATTTGAAAGCTCATTGGAAAGACCGTGCAAAATTCCTGAGATGTTAATAAGTGGAAAAAGAGGTAGTTATCTAGTCAGAAACATTTATAATAAAGAACAGGTAATACAATTGGGGCAATGCAAACAAATGGCATATTTGTGGCTCTCACCCTTGACACTTAAGTATTATCAGGCCCACCCTGGAATTCCCCAATATGATGATTCTCCAAAGATAATGCAAAGGAACACAGCCATGCCAAGAGTGCACTCCTGCTCCAGGGGTGAGCTGCTGCACCATGTAGGCGGCCTTTGGGGAAATCTCACAGATAATGACTCAGCTCTGAGTTACTGCCTCTCTGAACAGCATACAAACAGCAAAATAAGGATAAGGACCCAGTAACAAGTTTTCAATGACAGCCCAGGCTAGTCAGGGTTGATAAGAGTCCTGCCAGCTAGGTCATGATCTATGTGGCATTCTATACTACATGTGGCATTCCTACCTCCATAGGGTCATGATTCTGCTTCTCTGAGGATCCCGACTCCCAAGGCTACTGGAGATAACTTAGGATGCATCCCAGGCTCACAGACACCCTGATTCCTCTCTCTCACCCTGGAGAACCCTGTTAGCTAAGATACTAGGGGCTGCTGAGGGGTGGTTAGTCTATGGCTGGCTACCTGGGTAAGTCAGATGCCACAGAGTCCTTTCATTGTGGATTTGAAGTTCAGGCAGATATGGTGTCTATCTAAACTTATGTCTTCGTCTACATGTCCATGTATGCATCTAATTCTACAACATACATGTACATGTATTTACAGTGAACAGCTGGTTGATTCTTTCTTTTATATTAGTTAACCCTGGGACCACAGAATGGGCATCATTTGCCAGATATGTAGACCAGACAAGCAGGAGAGGTAAGTCCGTGGGGAGAGAAGACTGGAAACAAGCAACACAAGGAGAGATGAGAGCAAGAAGAGGAAGGAAGACTCGAAGAGAGTGAGCCCGGGGATCTGAATGCATCGAGTGGCTTTTCAGCTCCATTTCTGATTACTCGCCACATTTTCAGTGTGTCTTCTCATTAACTCTCTTCTCAACACAGGCAAGGGCAAGTTGGCTTGTGTGTCTTAGAAACCAGAACCACTTTTAGCCTGGCGTGCAGAATTTCTCTTTCATATTCTGTCAGCTTGGCTCTTCCCCCAGTTACTCCACTTGTAACACTGTCCTAAAGTGCATATCTGGGGTCATGTGTCTAGGAGGGTAGGTTTGGGCACCACCCACGGTGGCTGCAGGCTCCCCTGCTTGCAGGACTGGGCTCCAGAGGTTCCTGGGCTCCAGATGGCATGTCTTCAGACTTCAGAACTCCCCTCCAACCACCTGTGAGAAGGCAGTAGAGAGGACAAGCAATCACAGGCTGCTCCCATCATCTTGGTGAGTCACAGTACCGACTGCCAGGTTAACTGGCTACAAAGTCCCTGGTGGCTAAGAAAGGTAAGTGGCATATTTCATATGAACTCTTCCATGAAAACAGTTGGACTGAGGAGGAAAAGAGCCCAGTGGGGAAATAAACCACGGATCCCATAGGAAACACTGAGACTGGAAGTCAAAATGGTAACAGGAATACCCGTATGTCTGAGCAGCATACATCATCTACTCCAACTGTCTTTGAGTTTTACAGCTGTGGAACGAAAGTCACTATTTACTAAGAAGCAACTGGGTGGTGGTTATAGAGCCCACTAAGAAAGTTAGGGTATAACCCTCCCTGAGCAGAGTGCCTGCGGTTCTCAGTGGGTAAGTAATTTGCTTATATGGAGATGGATGAATTCTGAGGTCATCTCACTCTGGAGCTGAAGCTTCTGTCACAAATGACCTGGTGGCAGTCACCCAACTAGAGCCCAGTCTCTGGCCTCCCAGACCAGCACTGTTCACATCTCACCACACTGCCCTGTCCTAGTAGTTTCTGTGGTGCAGTGCTCATAGGCCTTTTGAGTCTAGGCCTAAGATCTAGGCCCAGCCAGTTCACCTAAGATCTCCTGCAAAATGGAGAATGGAGCCAATGAACCTTGCCTCCGTTGGAAGCTGTTAGCAAGTGTTTGCAGTGATAGCTCATTGTGAGCATGCTTTAACAAAGGCGAATTCCCAGAAGGAACAGGTACAAAATAAGGAACAGGACCACAGATCTATTTTATAGCCATAACGTGGCTACTCCAAGGAGGCACCTGGATTGCACACTGTGCAGTGATAGAGCTCTGAATCTCTCAGCTAGCCCCACAGGCCTGGAGCACAAATGGTTCTCATCCACTGTGGGCTGTTGGCCTCATATATAAACTGCCCAGAGATGAGAATCTGGCCCTTTGAAAATGTGAGCAGAAGACGGCAGAAGAATCATGAAGAGAGGGGATTTGAAGTTAATGATAGAAGGCCCAGCAGTGTGGCTGAGTCACACAAATATGTCCCACAGACTCCCAGAGAGACAGCTAGTTTAACACGCCATGCCATGCCCATTTGCAGTATGGGGAAGGGATGTTCCTGAAAAGAACTCTTCAGTTGCATGTTTGTGGTAGATACACAGGTGTGGTGATATCTTGCTTGTACAAATAAAGCTTGTCTGAAGAGGAGAGAATGGAGCTTGCCACTAGCTATCCATACAGGTCTGGAGGTCTGTACAGACAGACAGGAAGTGTGATGGCTGGGCAGAGAGATGATATAAGTGGGAAGAAACAGGAATTCACTCTCTTTTCTGTGGGAACATAATGAGCTAAAGGTGGCTGTGGCTTGCTCCTTCTTCTCTCTGATCTCTCAGCATCCTCTATATCTGACTCTGGGTTTTATTATTTAGACCAATTAAGAACTCCATTTATGCACAGAAAACAAAAAGACTGACTTACACACATGTTCCGGGTACCTTGTACATGGATGTAGTCTACAGATGTTCACTGCTGATGGTAAGGTACTAACAAATCAGAAAGGCCTTGAATTACAAATAACATTACAGGTTTTACCTGAAGAACTATTAGACTACAGCAAATATTCACAGCATGCCATTGGTTGTCTGGCAACTGTCAAGGTATTTGAGCGCTCTTAACAATTCCTTAGTGGATTTTTTGTAGACTTTAGAATCTGTACCACATTTGCCTCCTGTTATTAGGAGTTGATGAGTCTAGGGCCCTAAGGCTTATCCCAAGCTTGCTATTATTTATAAAACCTGAGGTAAATTGGGCATTGGTGGTGCATGCCTTTAATCCCAGCACTTGGGAGGCAGAGGCAGGCAGATCTCTGTGAGTTTGAGGCCAGCCAGGCCTACAAAGTTACACGGAGAAACCCTGTCTCGAAATAAATAAATAAATAAATAAATAAATAAATAAATCACATCGATCAAGTTTGCAACTTAAAAGAATGCAAATCAAGCTATTCAAACATATTAAATAAAAATATGTCTAATCTTAATAAATATACTTTACAAATACCCTGTAAGGCTGGGTGCTATACTCAGATTTCATCACTGTGAAAAACACCTGAGAGAATGTCTTACAGAGGGAAGATCTTATCTTGGCCCATAATTTCCATGTTTTCAGGGTGTGGTCGGGTGGCTCTATTGTTTTGGGGGGGCTGTGGTGAAGGGGAACATTGTGTGGGGGGTGGGGGAGGGGTGGTAAATGAGGGACAAAGCTAATCATCTCATAGTGGCAGGAAGCAAAGAGAAAAGAGATAGAGCATGGGTCCTGTCTTAGGGTTTCTACTGCTGTGATTAACATCATGGCCAAAGCAACGTGTGGGAGGGACAGGCTTATATAGCTTATTCTTCTATATCATAGTCTATCACTGAAGGAAGTCAGGACCAAAGCTCAAACATCCTTCTGCCTTATAGAACCCAGGACCACCACCTAATGGGTGGCCCTCCCCAGCCTCCCACATCAATCACTTATTAAGAAAATGCCTTACTCATCCTAATGAATTCTCCAAATAATGAGGACGACCAGACCACAACTGGTCATCTCTTGTCACCAAAAGAAGGTTCCAGTACTGGGACTGGGTTATATCTTTTTGAATTGTTAGTCAAAGTGGTCCGATGTAAATCCCCAAACAACTTAGGTGGTTGGCAAGACAATAGGCTGTCATTCAAAAAACTGACAAGGCCCCATTGCTTAAGACAATACCACACAACTCATTGAACATGGAGAGATAGAGCTGGTGCCTACATAGAACCTTCACTCCAATGTTCAAGTGTCTTTGGCATGCAAAGGTACTCTGCAGGCTATCAAAGAAGGAATGTAAACACCAACTCAGCCATAAGACATTTGACCTACAATCTGTCCTGCTATAAAATATGCTAGGGCAATGAAGGCAAAAAGCTTGTAGGAGTAACCAACCAATGTCTGATTTGTCTTAGGGCCTTATATATGAGATGGAACCCATACTCAACACTGCTTAGGTGACCAAGAACCAGAGACTGGACAGCCCAGAGACATAAGGTAAAAACAAATACTACTTGTTGTGGGGATTCATTCAGCCAATAGCTTTGGAGGGCCCTTATAATTCTATGCAATAGTCAGAACTGTATGTCAGTCCCATGGTACTAATGGTATACCGACTCTCAATATGCAGAGACAGTAGTCTTAAACATTGAAACTGCTGAATTTATTACTGATGAAACAGAATTAACTGCATTATTTATACAATTACAGGGAAGAACCAGGAATAGAAATAATTACATACAGGTCTGCCAGGTCCTCTAGAACAAGGTAATGATGAAATCAATCAATTTTTAATAGAAAGTGTGATAGAGGTCTCAAAATTTCTTAAAAATCCATGTCAATAACAAAGGTTTAAAAAAAGATTTTTCCATCAATTGGCAACAAGCCAAGGAAATCATAAACAAACAAAAAGTCCTACTTGTTCCTTCTATAACCAAACTCCTTTACCTGTTGGAAGTGACCCTAAAGGTATGCAAAAAATTTGGCAAATGGATGTGTTTCATTTTGCAGAATTTGGAAAATTAAAATACGTATACCATACAATAGACACATTTTCAGGATTCCAATGGGCAACTGCTTTGAGCTCTGAAAGGGCTGATTCTGTAATTACATACCTATTAGAAGCAATGGCCATCGTGGGAATAATTGCTCAAATTAAAACTGACAATGGTCCAGCATATGTCTCCAGTAAGATGAAACAGTTTTTTGAATATTATAACATAAAGAATATTACAGGTATACCACACAATCCTACAGGACAAGCAGTTGTTGAGAGATCTAATGGCACTTTAAAAGAAATGCTTTATAAACAGGCAGGGGGAACCAAGACCCACAAAGATAGATTGCATAATATTTTATTAACCTTGAATTTTCTTAATGGTAATGAGAAAAGAACAGAAGTTTCAGAGAGACATTGGGCAATAGGAAAAACTTCAGAGTTAAATCAGCCGGTGTACATCAAGAATGTGTTGACCTCAGAATGGAAACAGGAAATGTGCTACATTGGGGATGGGGTTTCACTTTTGTTTCTACAGCAAAAGAAAAGCCATGGATACCATCAAAATTAATGAAGATTCTGTTTGAACAGGAGAAACCTCTTGATAAAGAGAAATGATAGCTCATCCACCAAAGTGATAATCCCACAAGTTGTAAGAAAACATCACAAAGGTCAGGGCAGGGTTCTGTTGTTGTCTTTGCAAGAAAATAGATATATCCAATGTCAAGCAGTAAAAAGACCCTGACATCTAGGCGCCTAAAGAAGAAAGGATAGCTATCCAGAAAGAATCACCAAGCCAAAAAAAAAAAAAAAATGACATGGTACCAATATTCTCTGCAACCTAAACAACTATGCTTCCTTACTTTTCAGTATAGTGGTAGTCCTGACTCACTTAAAAATCAAAGCTGGCTTTGGAGTCAGAGTGTGGCTCTACTTCTCTAGATCCAAGCATGTTGTTAAAAGAAAAATTCAGAGTTTCTGTCTCATATCAGAAGAGCTACCTGGTGTGTGTGGGACAGAAGAAAACCTAAAGTCTAGGGACTATGCTTGTCATAACTTTGTTTCTCACCAAAATTCTACTTCTTCCCATACTTATTTCTGTCTTTATTGATACCTTTCTTTGGATGAATATCTACAAAAATTTAAACTTTCCATTTTGATATTAATAATGTTTAAGTTTTCCACATGAACAATACATTTTCCTAACAGCAGTCTCTAAAGTCTCCAGAAAGATGGGGTCCTACAAAAACAATTCCACCTGTTTCATTATGATGCCTTAGAGCCAATAAACACAACTCAAGGATAGGCTTTGGACTAAAACTGCTCAAGACAATTCCAAACTAGCAGGCTGAGATGCTCCACCTTCTTATAACACTCTAGCCAGAACTTCAGACTCAGTGACTAGCTACAAATGTTACAACTAGTCCTCTTAAGACTTAACCATTGTTTTAGTTTTTTACAGGAGCCTATAGTGAAACTGTTGCCCCCAAGATCTCTAGAAGTAAGATTTTTCTAAGAAAACCACACCCTCTCCCCCAACAGTTGGGTTGAAAGTTTATTTATTTACTATTATTATTATTTTTGATTTTTCACAGGGTTGTGGATAATTATCACCTGTTAAGAGTTGGTTATAATTTGTAATTGGGTTGGGGTGGAATAATCAAGTTTAGATTCAGGAATCTCTTTTGGAAAAGAAAATAGGGGAATAGATGGGATGGGATAATAGGTTGATTAGTGTATCTGCTTGTGAAATATTTTAGCAACTGTTAGTTATAGACAATTTACATTGATATAGATCCTTGTATGTTGATACTTATGTAAAATTATTTTCATATTCCTGTCTTATAAATTGTATATTGATACAAACTTGAAATTATATTTGTCATAGTATGTATATTCCTCTTTCTGTTCACACCATTTTTGCACACTAATGTAAAATTATTTTTGTCATATTGTATGCATGTTTCTACATATGCTTAAGATATTTTCTATATTGATATAATTTAAGGATTTTTTGTCATATTGCACTATACAGTTCTATTTCTGATATATATATATATATATATTATATATATATATATATATATATGAAATTTAATTTTGAGGTCATTGTTCTTATACTGTACATCTGTTTAAAGATTGCTTATTTTTTATATGTAAAGCTTTAGTCAGTAAGCTATATATGTTATTGAAAATTGCATGTTAAAAAATGAGATGTATAGTCACCCATGCTTATCATACCTAGTTATATTAGTCAGGTTCTCTACATAGATATGTGATCTTCAAACACTTCAAAGACCTACATAACATGGCATTTAAATGTTTTAATAATTTAGAACTCTGTTGACATGAGACACCACTGAACCTGGCAGCACTTATCTACCCCCAAGAGATTGATGGGCACCAGAGACACTCCATATGGAGCTTGTTCTCTTCTTGGCATAAGTGGCCTATTGGGCAAAGAACTGCCCTTGCCTTGACTGCTGACAATAGGCACGCTGTCCAAACTGGACAAGCAAGATACAAGCAAAAGCGAATGCTAAACCTTGCCAAGACAGGGTAGGGTAGTCTTTTGAATCTTCCTGCTTTTGAAAATGGTGTGTCAGATATTCTAGACCTTAGCAAAAGTTGGTTGTTCCAATGTTACTGTGAGACTTTGGGTGACTGTCCAGGCAGCCAGCTCTTTCTGTCATTTCTTGCTCCTTTTGGAAGTTGCCAGCTTGCACTTTGCTTACTCAGATAATATTACTTTCCTTCTCAGGTCTTTGATGGGGTTGAAGACTTGATAGTCACAGCTACTTTCCTCTCATGTCCTAGATAGACATTTTAGGGACAAGACTTAGACTCTTCAGGATAGCACAGCTGTCGAAATAATCTTTATATTTTGCCAATTACCTATAGCCTGGACATTTAGTGTGTGTTTCTTGCTTGATGATGCTCTTGTTGGTTGTAGTTGTAATATTGTTTAAGTTTCTTTTACATTTTCTTTCTCCTGGACAATACTTGGTATATGTTTTTATTGTGCATAGTTTTGTATTAGGTTTAGAACCCTCTTATTTAGACAAAAGGGACAATTGTTGTGGGAGTTCATTCAGCCAATAGCTTTTGAGGTATCAGCCCCTTCTCAGGTGCTATATGTGGACTGATAAGCATGGAGAAGAGGCATGCTTTCTCTCTTGGGTGGTGGTCTGAGATCAGATTGCAGCTTCTAGCACCCCGGGCAGAAGACAGCAGTGGTTTTCTAACTTATTTATCATTTATCATTTGTGAGTGACTCCCTGATAAATATCCGATATTCCTCTATTTCAGGCTCTTGTGGACTCTCTTACCATCCTCCTTTACAACTACTGGTCTTAAAAAAATAACAAAATGACCCCGAATGATATTCTGCTATGCTCATAGATTGTTGCCTAATTCCGATGTCATCAGAGAAGCTTCCTTCTTGAGCAGATGAGAACAAATATAGAGACAGCCAGATATTATGAAGAGAGAAACTTTGGAACACACATCTCTAAATGCAATCTCTCCATCAAACCCCTCCCCTCAGAGTTTAGGAAACCCCCTGGAAGAGGAGTATGGGAGACAGAGGGGATGAAGGACACCAAGAGACTAGGCCCACTAAACCAATTGAACAGGCTCATATGAGCTCACAGAGACTGATGTAGCAAACACAGGGCCTACATGGGTCTATACCAGATCTAGAGGGCTCTCTGGTTTAGAACTCTGTGCCAAGATAACTATCTTCAAAGATCTTTGGAGACCAATAAATCATTAGGCTAATTTGGAAACTCACAGAAACTGCTTTATTTCAATTGTATTTGACCCCAGTTAAAAATAAACAGTAATGATCATTCAGGGGGAAAAACTAAAGCCTGCTACAGCCCCGTCTTCTGGGAGCATTCTTTTTCTCAATTGAGGCTCCAACCTCTTCAATGACTCTAGCCTGTGTCAAGTCAACATAAAACTAGCCAGCATAAGTGACCCCTTGTCACCTTGATACACAAACACATCACTGTTAAGCCACAACCTTTCCTTTCTTGTTCATCCCTAAGATCACACATTAATAAAGACATCACAATATAAAATACTTTACCAAGTTAAAAAGTCCCAGAGCCTTTAAAAATTCAAACACTTAGACATCCCAGTCTCTTTAAAATATCCAGGCGCTTTTTAAATTGAAAGACTTTGAAAAGCTAACATTTCTCCATTGTGAGCTGTGAGCTCCTATAACAAAAAATAAGTTAAATACTTCTTCCTTCAAGCAGGAAGAAACAGCAGTCACAACCAAATCAAAACAAAACCACTCCAACTGTGTAAATAACTCAGTGTCTGGGATCTACTCGCGTCTTACAGGCTCCTCCAAAGGGCTTGGGTCAAGTCTCTGCCTCCACCCACTGCAAAACACAGCTTGTCTTGTAGGCTTAGGCCAGCTCCACCCAATGGCTGTTGCTGCCCTTGGTAGTCATCCTATGGTAGTGACATCTCCAGAATGCTGGGGTCTTCTGTTGCAATTGGACTATACTTTCACCAATAGCCTCTCCTGGGCACTCCTCATGGGTCTAAGCCTCAATTTTGTCCATTACCCCTTCAGTCTTTGGCCTTCAACTGCTACTGAGGCTGCACCTTCACCACTGTCCTTTCCTGGTCTCTCACAGTGCCAAGCCTCAGCTGCTCTTTGCCTTCAAAACCAGCACCACCTGGGAGGCTCTTACATGATCAAGTTCAGCTGCCAGAGGGAGGCACAACCTTCCCAACACAGCTTCTTTGTGCTGACTCCGGGGAAACTCTTCTAAGAAGAACTCACCTCGATGATGCTGTTCTCTTCTTAATCACCAATAATTTCTCAGCTCCCAGCTGACCAGCATCTACTGTCCCAGCAAAGCAAATGTTTCACATTAGTGGTTCTGGTCTCTTGTTAACTACAGCTGGTTCTTCAGCTGCAGCTGAGCAGACACCATTTTTTTTTTCACACCAATGGCCCCATAGAGTCTTCCCTTTGAAATGTCACAAGCCAGGCCTCTATCATTGCACTACTCTCAACATTCTTATCTTCCAAGATCCTACAGAACAACTCACCAAACTGAGTTTTCAGCTTTTCTGTTCTTAAGTCCTTCCACAATCCTCTAAAAAACAGGACAGGGTCTGTCGCAGCAACCCTGGGACCAATTTCTCTTCTAGTTGGGGTTTCTATTGCTATGATGAAACACCATGACCAATATAACTTGGGAAGGAAAGGGCTTGATTTACATTTCCACAGTCCATCAATGAAGGAAGTCAGAACAGGAACTCAAACAGGGCAAGAACCTGGAGACAGAGCTGAGAGGCCATCAAGGGGCACTACTTACTAACCTTTGTCTTATTGCTCCCTTAGCCTGCTTTCTTATAAAACCCAGGACACAAGCTCAAGGGTGGCCCCACCCACAATGGGCTGGGCCATTCTGCACCAACCAATAATGATGAAGATGCTCTACAGGCTTGCTTGCAGTCCTGTCTCATGGACCTTTTCTCAGATTCCTTCTCAGATTGCTCTAGTTTGTCTCAAACTGACATACAACCAGCATAGGTTGTACCTCCCTTTTGAGGGCATCCCAATGCATGACTTAACTTCCACTGAATAGTCCCCACCTACTAAGGTTCCATCATTTTCCAGCAGTGCCACAGTCTAGGAAGCAGGCCTTCAGCAAAATTCCAAGGCAGAGCACCAGGCTTTCTTTTGAACAATGATACCATCTTTTGAACTCAAGGCTAGAACATAGTGGCATCATAAGAGCCAGAAGCGGGCTTTCTGCTTGTAACCATCATCGTTGTTTTCCAACACAGGCCATTTACAACCCTGAGGATACTTACTACATACAGACACCCCATTCCTATCCAATCCCATCCTTGATCTCACACATAACCCACTTCCTGGCAGCTCCTTAGGCCTCAGGATGCACATGCTAGAGACTTGATCTACTCTGGAGATGATAGATTTGAGAATGAAGCCAGTACTGGCCCTGGGTGTAGCACGGGACTGTTTGGATCGGGATTTCTCAGGGTTGCAGGTACCTGGAGTGAGTTCAGAAGGGAAAGGAAAACAGGTCTCACATCCTTTTGACCATGTGAATGTCCCACTGTAAAGGGCAGTGTGGAAGATGGCTCCTGTGGAGCCCAGTGACACAGATGACCTAGCACAGGAGACTTCTTGCTCTTTCTGGAGGTGCTGCTGTGGTTTTGGGTGGTGCAAAAGATCTGGAGATGAACTTGCGTGCCATGAGGTGAGCAGAGCTTCTTTGGACTTTGAAGGCACCACTGTTGGAGGATTTTTGTGCAGGTCCACTCAGTTGGCTCATTTCCTCAACACTTCAGAGTTCTGATGTCAGAACTAGTGTTTGCCAGGGTCTTCCCATAAGTGATCATTCCACTTGGGTTGTAGGATCAGTGAGTTTTAAAAGAGGGCAATGGACCTTTAGAGAGCATTTGATGCACACCGAGGTCTTTGTAGGATAATCTACGTACTCATTGCTGGAGAGATGAGCTATGTCTCCTCTAAATAAGAAATGGGTTCAGATCAGTGTAGTTTGAGAGCTACAGGGGCTGAAAAGCATGCAAGCATCAGAAAACAAGCTCTGCCTGGCACCCAAGCCAGCGCCCTTTCTGGATGCCTCCCAAGAAGTAAAAGAGGTACTCCTCATTTTCAGAGGACAGTGTTGCCATTGTCCCCATGGAGGCATATGCTGCTGTGGCAGTCTCTGGACAAACTGCTCAGATTCTGAAATCCCAGGGACTGAGAGTGTTCCCACAAAGTTTGACAGTGGAGACAGAACAGAGAGGCTGAGGCAGGAATAACTTTAGAAACATATGGTGACGGGTGGAAATGAGACAGTAGCAGGACACTTGCCATGCATGTGTGAAGCCCTGGGTTAAGTCCTGGCACTAAAGAACCAACGTGTATGCCAAGAATATTCTCTACTGCAAACTGGAGAACACAGGGGTGTGGACACTGCTCTCCCCCAGTGCCCTACAAGGTGGGCACAGTGTTAAGTTGATCAGATTCCTCAGCTGCCTGGGGTGTGGATGGTTGATTGGATGCTGTTCTTTTTCAGGTCCTCCTCTGCTTGGCAGCTTTTCAGGAGGACCCTAGCCATTGAGTCAGCAAGATGGAGATGACAAACAGCCTCTTTCCAGGGTTCCCTTCAACCTAGTTATAAACAGCATGGAACCCTTCTACAGGATAGGAGCAATCTTTGTATGGGAACATCTTGAGTGGCTGGCAGAGCTTTTGTAGACTTAATTGGCATCACACTCTGATGGCACCCCTCTGCCCAATTCAGCTTCTGCATCATTCCTTTCTCTAGTGTACCATGTCCATAATCTTTTACACTTCTGGCCATGTCTCAGTATCTGCATCGCAGGGGAACCCACTTCCTGAAAACTCCCATACTTCACGGGCAAGCAGAATAAGCCATTGGAAGTCAGTCCACTTGGAAATGGCACCAGGACCACTGATGTTTATATTTTATTTTTCTGCATTATCACTTGCTCCAGGCTGGCATATAGTGTTGGGCCTGAAGTTCAGAAAACAATTGTTACAGGAATGGATGGAATACAAACAAATGTCTAACCTTGCTCACACTGGGATCAGTTGAGTTTAAGAAAGGCTGCTTGAATGTTCCCTAGTTCTCCAACTTCTCCCTTGCACCACTAAGATCCACTTCTCTCCTTCCCATCTTCCATCCTTTTCCTCGCTCAGGACCAAAGATTCAGAGCAGGAACAACACTCCATGTGCAGTCTGTCTGGACCACCTTCCCATTCATTGCTTTGCCAGCTTCTTACCCTCCTTCTCAGAAAGCCAGGGACCATTTACAGGAAACATTTCCACCTACCAGGATCAGCTACTGCTCTAACAACGACTCAAATTCCACTCACACTGAGAGCGGGGGATCCTTCCAAAGAGCACCCCAAGAACATGGCCAAACAAAGCACTTTTACAATTGTATTGTCTGCCAGGTATCAGGCATCTGTAGAAGTGTTCTGCCCACACCATCATTGTATTAAAGTGAAAAACATCAATTTCGCACTTTAAGTATACAATTCAGTGGGTACACATTCATAACATTGTACGCTATACATTATCCGCCCACAAAACATCTTCATCTTCTCAAATATAAATTCTGTGCATGTTGAATAGTAGCTCTTCATTGCTCTCCTACCCTCATGTCTGGTAAGTGCTATTCTACTGTTTCTGATTCGACTATGCCAGGTGTTTCCCAGAAAAAGCCCCCTACAGCATTTATCCTTTTGTGTCTGAAATCACTTAGCATAATGCCTTTGAGGCGAGACCATGGTTTAATGTGTATCTTAATTTCCTTCAGTTTTAAGGCTGGACAGTATTCCTTTGTCTGTCTATGACATGTTTCATTTACCCATCTGCTGTGAGGTGTTTTAGAGTATTTTCCCCTTTTGTATTTTTTTGGATAAGGCTATCATGACCATTAGTACACACACAGTCGTGCACCACTAATGACAATGATATCCTCTGAGAACTGCAGTTAGGTGAATTTGTCCTTGTGCCAGCATCACACAGTGCACTTACACAGACCTAGACGGTAAAGATCAGTCACTCCACATCACCTTGGGATGCAGTCAAGAGATCACAGCCACAGACAGAAATGGCAGATTTACAGTCATGTTTTAAAAAAGTAAAAAGTGTACACTCTAAAACAATAGGAAGTATGGCAAATACGTAAGCAAGTCAGTCATCTATTATCACGCACAATTATGCTGCCAAGTGACTCTACGCTGTTATTTGATGGGTTTATTTCCATCAGCATCACCACAAACAGGTGGGTAACTCTTGTACTACAACCTCAGCTGGCTACAGCACACTAGGCAATAGGAGTCTGTAAGTTTCATTTGAACCTCATGAGACCATCCTTGGGCATGAAGCCCACTATTGATCAGGCCATCCTATGCTGTGTATGGCTGCAGCTGAGTCTCTGGTATCAATCGTTTTTAGTTAGGAGTGAAAGTGTTGAGTCTCTGGGTAATGACAAGTTTGACCTTTTAAAGGGACCACTAAACTTTTCCATAATACTAAGGAGTCCCTTTCTGGGGAAAAGGTTGCTTTCTCGGTTTACAAACTGTGCTGTCTGGATTCTCCCTGGGAGAGTCACAGTGCACATTTACCGTCGTGAAGGCTTTGAGTGGTCCTCCAGTAAAGACAGGTCAAAGGACCATGACCCATCCTCTCATACATAGTGACCTTGTTTTGTAGAGAAGGGGTTAAGTGCCACCTGCTGGTAGGGATGACTGCGCCCTGAGGCCGCTATGGAAAGGGCTGCAGCTCTGGGCCAGGAGTCTGAGCAGAGCAAGGGCTATCTCATCCCTCCAGTTAGCACGTGGAGTGACTTCCCTCCCATTGAAGGCCCATTCAGGACTAGCTCCCACACCCCCTACTTCTCATAGGCAATTCTGACTCTGCAGCTTCTTTCCCAAGGCCCCTCTTCTGCGAGCTCCCCCTCTTCTGCAAGCTCTCCACAGTTTCTCCTAAGTACCCTGCCTCCACTGTGTCAGAGGCAGTCAGCTGTGGCCTGTACAAACAGCCACCTGGAGAACTTATTAAACATTTGGGTGCCTTCAACTTGCCAGAATTTCTACTCTGTGCTATATATTTGATGCTTCTAAAATGCACATTTCCCCCATTACTTAAAATATTATATTAATTTCATTTACTGAGTTTGCTTGTGTGGGGGAGTGTCACAGTGGGCCTGTGGTGGTCAGGTAACAACTCTCTGGAGTCCTCCCTTATTGACATGTATGTCCAGGGTACTGACTGCAGTTATGGGTCCCGCTGATCCCATAAAATGTGCATTAAAAAAAGCCCTGGGCAGTATTTTCTATGGCTGATCTTATGATCCTTAGTTCTTTGAAGATGAGTGATCTCATTTTATATACAATAAAAGAAGGAATGAACACATAAACCGGGTGCTGGTGGCGCACACTTTTAATCCCAGCACTCGGGAGGCACAGGCAGGCAGATCTCTGTGAGTTTGAGGCCAGCCTGGTCTACAGAGTGAGCACCAGTACAGTCAGGGCTGCATAGAGAAACCTTGTCTCAAACAAACAAATAAAACAGAAAACAATGAACACATGAATGCGTGAAATTACCTGTTTCCTCCTCTGTAATTGAGCCGACTGGCAATTCTGTCAACTTTCCCCTGATGACATTTCTCATTCAACTCTAAAAACTGAGTTATTTTGCCCCCAAATACTAGAATCCCAGCAGCACACAATCAGCAAATTCAAGTGCAGGAACCTAGCAGGAAACCTGCTAATGGGGCCTTAGTCTAAGCTAATATTAAGCAAATGACTCCAAGATCCATAGTTTTGTAAAGTGCCAGTTTTGCCTAGTCTAGAGACACAAAGAAACATCCACATTTGCCCTTGTAAATTTACTGCGATTGGACCCATGCTCTGCAATTAGAGAGCTAGGCTTTATGCAAAAACAGAGGGCACTGGGGGGTGGGGTGGGGTGGGGTGGGGTGAGGTGCTCACTGCTCTTAGTCTATCTGGAGCATGTCAACTGTCAGCACTTACCTGCCTCTGCTACAGGGCTTCCTACTGATGGAAGGCAGGGTCTTACTAGTACGGAACATGCATTCTATCATCAGGTTGCATCTGCCTTCCTCCCCCCCCCCCCCCCGTCTCCCCAGGACCTTTCCCTCTTTCTCCTGCCAGTTTTGAGGCAGTTGCAGCTTCTCATAAGCGCTGTGGCCTGAGAAAAATGAAGGCATCCATTACTTATAACCTCTCAGCATTTCAGAGGAAAACGGTTGGCTAGGGCTGCCAAGATCCAGCAAATATTTGGTTAGCTTGGAAAGAATGGGCAGTCATTTTCCAGTTCTCACAGATTTCTGTATGCCCAGTTGCTTTTATTAAAAACGTTAAATCCAGAGATAAAGTCGAATGGCACTCCAAGCTCCCAGCATTCATCTGTATCCAGGGGAGCAGAACCCAAGATCTAAACAGGGTAAAGCTCAATCAACAGAACCCATGAGTCCCCTCTAGGAGCAGGGCCCTAGGTAGCAGAAGAACTATTAGAGTGGCTCCTATCAATAGCTTTGAGTGGGTATTTATGGGATGGGCTGGAGACCCTCTTTCAGTTGAGGGTCAGTACACTGTGGCCCTCAGGCTAAATCCTGCTGACCACTGTGTCTTGTTTTTATACAATGTGTGAATTAAGAATGCTTTAAAGAAAAATAAAATCCTTTTGAAATAGTTGGATTTCAAAAACTAAGAATATCTGAAAACGAGGGGGAGGGAGTTTCAGATTTGCATTCATCAGGAAAATTTCGTGGGAAGGAACACTGCCACGCCTGTGTATCTGTACATTGTCTGCAGGCGCTTTGAACTATGGTGGCAGAGGAGGTGCAAAGGGGACCAGGTAGCCCTCCACATATAAAATATGCACCATCTGGCTTTCTGCAGAGGCAGGCTGCAGAGGCCAGGAGTGGGGATGAAAGACTTGGTGCTCTGTTATCTGAAGTAAAAACTATAAAATATATATGCACAGTAAAATAATTCTAAAACCAACACCTGGGTACCCTAGCACTTGGACAAAGAGATGAAGCACTGTCTCTCAGCAGCTGTGTCCCAGGAGCCTTTCCCAGAGTTAGTGCTTTGTGGTAATATTTTCCTTGTTTTTCTTTGCAGCACAACCACCTAAACCATACCGTGGAATTGAATTTTGCTTGTTTTAAAGTAGCTATTAATAAAGCCACACTGAGTGGTCACTTCCGTGCCTCTTTTGATCGGGTTCATGAGGCTGCTGGGTGGGACCCCAGTCCTGTCACACACACACACACCCCTTGTGGTATATCATTCATTACAACATTAATGCAAGGCTCCTTGGTTTGTTTTCCTATTAGTCAGTAGTTGAGTCATTTCTAGTTTGCAACTATTGTGAAGAATGGTGCGATGAACATCTTGCATCTGAGGTATTCTTGACTTCAGACTATTGGCAGAGAAATGGCATTGTTGAGACATGGGATCTACCTACCACCAACTCTTCCACTTACAGTCCAACCATTCCCTTGGGGGTTGGAAAAAGTCACATCTACAGTAGCTGTTGTTTGAGGAAGCCAGGGAGTCCCTTCATCCTGTCAGTGCCTGCTCTCTGACCTCAAGGAACCCAACAGGGTATGCAGCCATTGTCTAGGGTCCCTTGAAATAACTCTTGAGTCTTTGGACAAATGCTCCTCGGAGGGAACATTTCCTTTTGATTTTCAAACAAGTCTATGTAGCCCAGGATGGCCTCAAACTCACAACCATGCCTTTGCCTTCTGAGTGTTGGGACTGCAGGCAGGTGCCAGCCCTCCCAGATGATATGGTGACCCTTGTAAGTGCCTGTGTTTGGCTGGTAGGCTGGTGCATGTCAAACCAGCCTTGACCATGCTCACTGATGCATAGGTGTAGAGCAGTGGTCCCCAGCCTTCCTAATGCCACGGCCCTTTAATACTCATGATGTGGTGACCCCCTACCATAAAATGATTTTGTTGCTACTTCATAACAGTAATTTTGCTACTGTTATGAATCATAATATAAATGTCTGATATGCAGGATATTGTAACTTCCCAGGTTGAGAAGCGCTGGTTTAAAGGAAACACGGTATAGCAAGAGACTAGGTGGCCTTCTAAGAATAGAACATGGGGGTGGAGGGTGGGGGGTGCAGGGACCACTGTTCTCACAGAGCACCAGGTATTCTGACCCTGATTCTTGAAAGCTGATGGTGCTGGGTCTTCCCCAGAAGGTTTTAGGACTATGGAGCTGGAAATGCACTCCTCCCACCGCGGCATGCTGAAAGCCCAGCACCTGGGCTGGCAAGCTCTAGAGGCATTGCTGAAGCGTGATGTAGCGCTACATTGAAAAGGCACAAATAAACTCCGAGCCCTTGCACACATTTATCCAGTTTGTGAAGTGGATTAATAGAATAACCAATAAAACATGTATAAAAGCTTTAATTAAATGTGATGAAATAAAACTTCATGTTTTATTTATGGACACTCCCAACATGTAAAGGATTCAGGGAGACATTCATTTTTACTGCCATTTCGTCCTCATATCTATAATTAAATCCAGGCTTCAGTTCTGGCCCAAAGCAACGCGGCATTTTAAAGCTGGCCTCGGACACCCCCCTTCCCATCTGCTTTTAATTATAATTACCATCCCCAATACAGAAGAGGCTGGTGACAGAACAAAACAGAACAATAAAACAAACAAACAAACAACACTGGTCGCCATTGTGTTTTAAAGCGACGGCGCTGAAGGAGCGCTTCAGGCAGGAGGGGCATCCTCTATTTCCAGTTTTATTCTGTGCCAAGTACACAATCCCTTCATTTTACTTTTGACATAAAAAAAAGGACTTCATGAAACAAGACAAAATAACTTATGATTATATGAAACATAACTGTGACAAATCGCAAAACTATACATATTAATAGAAAAAAAGTGTACCTAATTCCTTGAAAGATTTACGACAACCAGCACCAGATGTATGTCTACAGTCAAACCGGCCCCGTATCCAGTATGATATACGCAGCACATTTCTCTACGTGAGTACACAGAACAATGTACAAGGGCCTGCGTGATCTATGGAAAACAGATTTCCACTCCCCCCCCCCCAAAGTGCTTTATGTCAGCAATATTACAGAGGACACTTCTTTGTACAAAATAAATCTCTTCATTTTTACACTCACCATTTTAGTCAATGAGTTTGGGTTTTCTCTTTCCCTGTTACTTTATCTACGGCAATAACAGCAATGTTCTAAACAGTCAAATCAAACCAAACACCAAATAATAAAACTGAACATTACAGAGGCTATTGTCAATACTTCCAGGCATTCGGGGGCGAGGAAGGGGTAGGAGTTCTATGACAGGTTATAGCCTTGTTCCATGCCTGTAGTAGTGAACTATTGACAGTTGACTTTAGGACTGAACATAACCAAACCTGTTATCAGGAGATGTTATGCTGTAGTCTATCACATACTTTTATTTTTCACTTTAGAATCACCTGGGCCATGTGGCATAGACCGACCATACTGGACTATACCTCATAGGGCCATGGAATATTGAAACAGTTTTTAAGTGCTGATCAGAGGGTAAATGACAAGTGACACTTTGATACAGTCCTTTTAGGGACTTAAGACAATGGATGAAGCAATGATCTTTTTCATGTAATAGGATAATTGGATTTGTGCTATGTGTTTTCACTAGATGTTAGTGTTTTGTTTGTATTTTTGCATTTAAAGGCAAATGACAATTTCCAGTTGGATGTTTATGAAAATGGCTACCCACCAAGGGACTAAAAGGGCCTAGGAATGGAAGGGAATAATTTATGTTTTTTAAGTTCTAGTTTCGCTGCTTAAAAATAAGGATGCAACCATGTAGGCCAAAGTGAGGGACACA
Organism: Cricetulus griseus; assembly: GCF_003668045.3. Lineage (NCBI taxonomy): Eukaryota > Metazoa > Chordata > Mammalia > Rodentia > Cricetidae > Cricetulus > Cricetulus griseus. Next base: position 33,182,966 of record NC_048596.1, on the reverse strand, counting down.
TTTTTAACCTAAGGAGAAATTCTGGAACCTAAGGATAGACACTTTGTACAAACTGAAGGACCCTGAATGTACCATGTCACTAGGCTCTGACCCCCAGACCAGTGGCTATCAAGAATACACTAGAGGGCTTTGGGGGCTGCACTGGACCTGGCTCCAAGCATGCTTCTTTGTGACAGCAAGAATATCCCTTGGGGCTGACTGTGGGACTTGGGGTGGATGTATGACCTAGTCAGAAAGCCTTGATGACACCAGATCCTTCTAGATGATCCAGGAAAAGGGGCCATGCCATGTGGAAGGCCACCATGAGTCCAGAGCCTGGCTCCAGAGCCTCACGTTTCCACCACAGGGGGAGATGTCATTTGTGGTCTGTGTTTCTGTTCCTTTCTATGACTTTCCTACTTAAGTAATTCCAGAAGGTAGAGTGGAAAAGATCAACTGCCTTCCACCTGTTCTTTCCTTATCACCCCAATGAGATCTGCCTGGAGGTCCTTGCAAATGCTTTGGGGTTTACCAACTGATGATGCTTATCGTGAGAGTAGGGTCTCCTTTTCCTCCTGGAGTGTGACAGAGGTCAAACGAGGGTTGTTGTCAAGTAAGTCAGTATTAACATATGTGTGTTCCTGCTTAGCCCAAGTGTACTGACCTACCAGATCTACAAGGGTGGTGGTTTCCAGCAGCCCAAGGGCTCACCTGTGGAGGAAGCCTGACATGCTGTACTTTCATCTTCAAAGATCAGAAGACCTAAGAGAATTCAAAGTCTTGTGACCTGGATGTCTACACAATAGTTTCCACCAAGAACACGGTTTCTTCAGCAACTCCAGAACAAACGATGAGCTGTGAAACTAGAACCTATACTTGGTTGTTTATCTACCCTATCCATGTTCCAAGTAGCATCTTGGAACAAAGCATGGAGTGAGGTGGAACTCTTTTGACTGGGGGCTAGACTCAAAGGTCTGTCTATTGGGGTATAAGTCTCGAGATCGCAAGACACTGAACTATTTAAAGTCCCAGTGGCCTCAGTTCCAGAAAGAACTTAGCTTCAGTTCTGTTAAAGAAGCATTTTTTTTTAAGGGGGGAAAATCCTGAAATGTAAGCAAACTAGAATGTTGGAATTGACCAGCTTTTTGGAGTCTGGTTTATTTGTATAGCCTTTGCCCTAGGACATAGGATCTTCTTAGTACCTTTCTAAAAGTTGTCCCTGGAAAATGATGTCTTGTTTAGACTTAACATAAAATGGCTATGTGCTTTGTGAAAAAAAGGCCAGGCCTTCAAAGCAGAGTTCCAAAAAGTTGCTTTCTTGAGTCTGCCTTCTGTGAACCTTCCCAAGAATTGACAGGATTTAATTTGATAGTAGGCATGTCTGAAATCCAGCTAGGAAGGAGGTGAAAACAGGAGGGCACTACAGAGGAGACAGACAGATGAATGGATCCCTGTAAAGAACTGGGCAGAGGCACACAAAAGAACTGCACAACAGGTGCCCTTGGTTTGGTCTCTGAACAAACCTACGCACATGACTCAACGTGTCCCAGCTCTCATGTTTCCTGGTCTGTCCAGGGCAGAGCACCAGAGATTAGGAAATGTAGGAACCATTCAAATGGAATGGTTTTCAATCTGGAGTCACTGAACCATCAATACATGAGGGTTATTTATTTATTTATTTTAAGATGGTCTCAATATGTAGCCCTGGCTGACCTGGAACTCACTGTGTAGACCAGGCTAGTTTCAAACTCAGAATGCCTTCCAAGTGCTGGAGTTAAAGATATATACCATCACACACAGCAAAGGAGGGCAGATAGAGAGGGGCGTGTATGTGTTAACTACTCTGTTTCCCTCAGATAACCTTTGCTAGACTGGAAAATTAGGCCAGGGAGAGCAACAGCTGTGGTAAAATACATGTAGCTGGGGTGATTAAAATGGTAATGACTTATACCAAAAGAACAAACCTTTAAATATTTTTCCTTTAAAAGTAGATGTAAAAAGCAAGTCTTTAAAGTTCAAAAACAAAGTAGGCTGCCAAACATAAAACCTTATTTTTGCCACTGGAGGAGCAACTGGGAAGCAAGTAGTTAGCATGGGCTATGTAAGACCAATGTTAAAGCTAGAGTTTCAGAGAGTCCAAGCCACACCTGCTTTGAACACGGATTTCCCTCAGTATTCATGGCTGCACATCACTCAGCCGTGAGGGAAAGCATGGGTGAGGCTGTACACTCTGCCTCTGGAACCTGGGCAGTCTTCCTCTCGTTAAGTCTTTGGAGTCTTTAGCAAGGGTCACGATCTAGTCCTGTGCACATTCATTGGTCTTTCCAGAGCTGACAGCCAGGAAGTAACAGGTGTCTTTAAAGTGAGACTCTAAATTCCCTTTGAAAAGAAATTCCTGCTTGTCACCTGGCCCAGCAAACTGAGGGGGGATGGAAGAGGTGCAAGCATTCCAGAAAAGTCAGATCCGACCATCCAGTTCTGCCTTCCAGAGACCCAGTGACTCTACTGGCTCCATGGATTTGGTTGGCATCCTTCACAAGGCTTATGAGGGTATGAAAATGAGAGGTGACTAGAGACTCCAAGGTCCTGGATATGCAGGAGAGGCTTGGGGAGCCTTCAGCCTTCGGTATACACGGAGGAGAGCTGGCTAGGACAGCGGTCCACAGCGCTGAGCTGCAAGAACGTGGGATCTTCGGGGCCACTGCGAAGAGGTTCCCCAAAGAGGCTTGAAGAAGCCGAAGGCAAATCGTACACTGGAAGAGAAAGAACACAGGCAGTCAGCCAGTCCCTGCATTGTGCAGCCCCATGGCTACACAGTACACCCACGCTGCCTACAGGTGCTGGAGGGAGCTAAGGCTTCGGCCTTCTAAGTGTGTCCCTGATAAACAGAATGGGAAAAGACTGGCTTGCATGGATGTGCCTTAACATAAAATATGATTTCAGCTCAAGTAAAAGGGTTTTAGGAAGGGATGAGGGTGACCTAAAGGCAGAGAAGGGTCACATGGGACCAGGAATATGAGTATACACCAGGATAGGGGGAAAATGAAGGGAGAGTCTGTGCGGGCAGGATTGGAGAACTTGACTAAGTAAAATCACATGAGTCTCAATGCTGTGCCAGGGAAGAGAGTGTAAGATGATATGACTAGGATATTCTAGCAAGAAGGTGAACTGCGGAGGAGTATTGGAAGGAACTGCCACCACCTAGGGGAGAAATGCTGGCCCCTGTGCAGGTAGGCAAAGGGGTGAGAGCCAGGGCAGAAGGTGAAGATGAGAACTGTCTCAGAGGTAGTTCTACTGGATTCTACATGGTCCCTGCCAGCCACAGGAAATATACCCGGCTTCTTTTCTTCTTGGCTAGGTCGCAGACACCCACCTGTAATGCCTGAGTGTGTTGAGAAGGCTCTATGGAAAACATCAAAACCGGCCTGACCCATGGTCGTGGGGACCAGGCAGTCCTCAAAGGAAGGCACCATACTGCAGGAGCTGCTGGGTGGCACAGTTCTCTGGGAATCAGGGTAATGCGGGGGACAGAAAGTCTGCAGCTGGCCATAAAATCCTGAAATACAAGTATAGCAATGAGCTACTTCAGGGCAGAAACCATCCCTACCCAGGAAGAACCTCACCGAGTCAAACTAATTTGACATCTTTGCATCTTCGAGTACCTGGGACGTCTTGGAAAACAAGTGTTTGGATGAGCTTCGTTCAAGGCTTGCTGGCTTGTGACAATTTTAGGGAGCAATGTTGCCATCCTAGTCCCTTCCACTGGGATTTGCATGCATCTTAACTTCCTTTATCCTGCATTTCAGTTCATTTCCACATTTGACCAAAACCCCACAGAAGGCCCCTAAGCATGCCCACCATAAATACAAATGAACAATCCCGAGCACAGAGCCATCTCTAGCTTTCCAATACTTCGGTCTTCCTTGCGGTTTTAAGTAGGTTCCTAGTATCTCACAACTGGATAAACTGGAGCCCATTTCACTATTACTGTTTCTGATTCTTTCAGTAAAAGGGGAAACTGGAAGTGGGGGACAATACTATGACAAAGAAATGAAGACATCCCAAAGATATCACCACCAACCTACCGATAAGCATACTTCCTCTCTCCCCGCCATTTCTGCTCTTATTCACTAGCATTTTTCTCGCATTCCCACATGGTCCTTTTCTATGATCCTCCACACCCTGCTCGATTCCTCCCTTACTTCTTCCCTTTCTCTCTTTGCTGCATGACAATGTGTATCAGTGGATTACTTTCTGAGCGTGTAATATGCTTTTAAAAACATAATAATGCAATCTTCATTCCACACTCTATTGATGGGGAGCTGAGGCCCTGCTGCTGTCTGAGGCTGCTCTCCATTGTGTGTTTCCTCAGCTGTAAAATGTGAGTGCCATTGTCTGCCGCACAGGGCTATTGTGTAGACCGACTGGGTTATTGGATAAGGAAGCAGGCTTATAATGTTTTAAAGTGCTTTAGAAATGTCAGTCATTATTGATATTACCATTCTGGTTTTAATGGGGAAAGTGAGGGGATTACTAGAGGACGTACCCTAGGATTCCTTGGCAAACACGACAAACTGATGGAGGAGACAGAACCCAGTTCACACAACTTTGGAACCCTGGTCTTGAATGTCTTCCACCATTACAGCCTTCTCCTCTTAAGACTGGAACACTCTGTGGAGACTCTCCCAAGGCGGGAAGAGTGGTGCTATTTGTTTCTCCTTAGCTCTCTTTTAAATTCAGGGAAACTGGGTACATGCACCCCACCACAAACGCAACCTTCTCCTTGCTTATTTGGAACCTTAAGCTACCTAGAAAATACCTGGCTCACCTTGGCCGAGGGCTGTTCTACAGTTTGCTGTAAACATCACTAAAAATGTGTTTACCCACTAGTGGAGACACAGATCCCACCCTCTAGGAGCTGATGATGTAAGGCAGAGAACAAATGCAGATTTCCACTCTGGGCACATTCACACTAGAGTATAGTCACTTGTAAGTGGGTAACAGTACATGTTATATAGAATCCACAGAAAACATTCATGTAAGGTTTGGGAAAAGAAAGGCAAAGCATCATCAGAGCATCATTATAGTTTTGTAATTTATCTATGGAAATTCCGTATCTAAGCAGAGAGAAACATTAAGTAATGACTTCTGGTTTCGATTCCCAATGGCTTTACATGCTTTTAAATGAGACAGGCCAAAATCAACAGAGATAACTCTCAAATACTCAAATAACTGACCAGAATGAAGGTCAACCCCCTAGCCAACCAAGAAATAGACTTTAAAATAACAATAACATTTCATAGTCTTATGTATTACACTGGCATAGATCACTCCTTGGGGTTGAAGTGTGACTATTGAAGGTACCTGCTTAGCTTTATAGACACTGGCAAAAGTAGATTCCATTGCCCAGATCCTTGGACAAGATCTGACTACCTTTAACTAGAAGTATACCCACGAATTTATTCCCTTGGACTTGAGTTTTCCATCTGAGGATCAATAATCCTAAGAGTACTCTTTCTGAAGAGCACCTTCTGCCGAGACAGTCACTGCAACATGAATGATGATGAAGCCACAAGCCAAATGGCCAGGCATCAAAGAATGTCAGAGCACAGAAAGGTGCATTTCCTGGTGAGAGAACTGAGCAGCTCTCAAAACAGTGCCACCAAGCACCCTAACAACACCATTCAGTTTTGTCTCATTTTTTAAAAGGCAAGAAACCAAATTATTATTTTATAAAACATCAAATTGTAAAGTCTACACATAGGATGAACACAGCAAAATACTTTTTCTTTTTTTTCCATTTTTATTTTATTATTATTATTATTATTATTATTATTGGTTTTTCGAGACAGGGTTCTCTATGACTTTGGAGGCTGTCCTGGAACTAGCTTTTGTAGACCAGGCTGGTCTTGAACTCACAGAGATTCGCCTGCCTCTGCCTCCTGAGTGCTGGGATTAAAGGCATGTGCCACCACCGCCCGGCCAAAATACTTTTTCTATGGTTGTCTTTTTATTCTGTTTCTGCCTACATTTTAATGGTAAGTAGTAAGTATTGTAGAGTCTACCTGCCTGGGTTCAAATCCTCACTAAAACACATAGCAACTGCATAGTCTTGGTGTCTCAGTGTCTTAACTTGTAAAATGGGGTTAGCGGTAGTGACAATCTCACACTGAGTTACTACAAAAATCATACAAAATACAAGTTAACATTTACAAAGCATATAATTATGTTATCTATATTTTAATAATATAATTTATGTATGTATTTGCAAAATAGGCAACATGTTAAGCAACGTCACTTCACCATGAAAATACAGCTCTCAAAAATAAGGTAAATTTGATTATGGGAAATTAAATTTTCAAAAAGGCAAGATGTCCTCCAATAAACAAATATCCTTCAATAAACAAATGTAACTATAGGCAGTAAACCCCAGTATGGAATTAAGACTGAATGATTGTAATCTTAGAACATATCACACATTGAAGAAAAGGGAACACATGGGCTCATTGAGATATGAACTACGGTTCCCAGACACTGTGTGAGCTAGTATGTACCATGACTTCTTCATTCACCTCAGCAGGGCCAGAACAAGAAGTCTAAGTGGTTTGAGAAGCAGAAATTGGATCTGTCAGTCTGGGTCCTCCCTTTGACAGATCTTGACTTTGGGTCCCCATAGTCATAAAGGTAGCATGGGTACATCAGGAAGAAATGATGACCATGCTCTATTGGAATGTGATGTCTCCTTACTGAGGAAAACAGACATTTGCTATCTACAGCTCCATGCTGGCTCCCTTCAAATTTGTCACCCATAAATCCCCTCGTATCGCTCCTCAGTGTGACATTACCCTTCCAAGAAGAGGAGGCATTTTTCACTGAACTCCCACGGCTCTTCAAACAGGAACATCAATCATTCAGGTGCCACGACAGAGATACTCACTGGCCTTTTGTGAAAACTAATTCATTCTTTTCCCTATCTTCCCTCCTGTTTCTGAGAGGGAGCAGAAATGTCACATCTGTATTCTGGTGTTGTGATGTGCATAAGTTTAAAAGGTTTGAGACACAGGAAAATACACCCAGAATTCTGGGCTTTAGATCCCAGCTGGGACCTGAGGAAGGAGACAGCAAAGGAGACTATGATTCCTGTCTGGGGACTGTGATTGAATTGAGAACCTATCAAAACCGGAATGTCCCTACAAGCATGTTTAATTACTCTAATAGCTAACCTGGGGAAGGAGATGCTCTTCATTAATGACACCCTACCCGCTTCAGGTAGCCTGAATAGATTAATACATTGCTGGATGATGGTGGTGGCGGCAGGTCAAATCAAAGATTTTTAACATTTTCTCCTCTTACTGCTGTCCATAAAACTAACATGATTTTTTTAAAAAAAATTTCCATTAGGATCTTGCCACACATATAAACCTAGAGAAAGCCCAACTCATTTTCCGATGAATGGTTCCTGTATTCCAGTGGATGGTTTTCAAACAGCAAATTTGGAAAGAGTATGACTTCTCAGACCCAAAGCAAAATGAGGCAAAATGTTAGCACATTTTGTGAGCATAAAACCTAAGAGTGATGGCAAGGTCAGCCAATCTGTCAGTCAATTAGTTAGTAATGGTTATCAACTGCTGGTTCAAGAACAGCTGGAGAGACCAAAGAGATGGAAGACAGTACCTGCCCTTGAGGACTGACAATGGATGGGGGCACAGAAAAAAACACAAGCTGACACAAAAGGCTAGCTATCACAGTTACTTACAAACTCCACCCCTCTTTCTTTCTTTCTTTCTTTCTTTCTTTCTTTCTTTCTTTCTTTCTTTCTTTCTTTCCAAGTCATTTCACTTCCAAGAATGGGAGGGGCAGACATAAAATTCATCTCATTTTATCTAAAGTGAAGCATCTAGAAGATCAAGGAGACTCATTCCTCCTAGTCCAACTCATTTTCAATTTTGGCAAGTTCATTTTTCTTTCTAAAAACAAAGTTGCTTTCCTAATTATAAAAAGATTTGGAGCTAATTATAAGAATAATGTAGCCTGGTATAAACAATGAATGAAAGAAATTATCTTTATTTACATAGTTGAGAAATGGCCAGATAAATGCCTTTACAACTTTGAACCGTATGCACACACCCGTGCATGCGTGTGCACACATGCATGCACAGACACACACATATATACATAAGAGTGGGGAGGAGGTATAAAGCATATAATACATGTGAAAATGTCACAGTGCAATTTATTACTTTGCAAGATGGCTAAAACTAATATATAAATTAATACATATGACATTATTTGCATCCTTTTTTTGTTTGTTTGATTTTTCGAGACAGGGTTTCTCTGTGTAGCTTTGGAGCTTATCCTGGCACTCACTCTGGAGACCAGGCTGGCCTCGAACTCACAGAGATCTGTCTGCCTCTGCCTCCTGAGTGCTGGGATTAAAGGCATGTGCCACCAAGCCTGGCTATTTGTATCCTATTTTATTCCCTACAACTACCTGCAAATTTCTTCATGTATCACTATAACACATTCCTAAAAGCTTTTTTCCATACTTTGTCACATAGGCTCCCTGAGGTCCTTTGATGACAAGTGAGACCAAGAGTTCAGTCCTTCTTCTGATGCTAGGTGCTTATTTCCTTCCCAAGTGGAAAGGAAGTTACAGGAGGGAGGAGAATTTCCAGGGCAGTGCTGCCCAGCAGGACCATGCTCAGTGATGGCACAGTCCCACATAGTAATTACATGTGGTTATCAAGCATTAAAAATGTAGCTGACTGACTTCTATTCAGTTTTAATTAATTCACATTTAAACAACCACACGTGGTTCACAGTACCACACTAGACAGTGTCATTCCAGATCAATCCAGAGTCCCAGGCTTAGCCAACCATGTTTCAGCAATGTTCCTGATTAAATTCTTGACAGAAAAACAGAGTCAACTAAGGGATGGAATAAAAGCCAGATAAATTATTTTAGTCTCTTAGCCTTCAAGCCAGGAAGTATATTAGACTATTACATCTCTTTGTTTCTTACACATTTCACACTTCAGTCCTGTGGGAAGGAACCAGAGTCTGCATACGTAAGTGCAACAGTCATCTCATCCCCTCCCCTCAGGAAGCGAAGTATTGCTTCAGGCTAAACTACTAGGGTACTCACAATTCTGTAGAGCCCTTTCCTTCTGGAAATTAACAGCAGCAGAAATCAATTTGTGACACATCTTTTGTGTGCACTATCCTCTGGATTTACCTCACTATGCCTACAAGGAGCAGGAACATCACAGGTAGGTGTCCACTCTTTGAACCACATGATGGTGACATGTCAACAGAGAAAGCTCTATCCAACTGTGTACATGTGAAGATAAAGACTCATATTGGCAGATGGCACCTTGCAAAGGTGTCAAGTCATGTCATACACCATGTTAGCTAAATGAAGTTCTTGTACTACTTGATGGTGATGCCAGGAACAGCCACTAAACTCTGACTCCAGAGAAGATGCTGGGTAGCTCAGACAAACGTCCCAGTTACACACAGAGATGGGGCAGAATGGTTGTATACCTCACCTATATCACATAAATGCAGGGATGAAACAGACATTATTTTCTGTTTTGCAGTGTACGCAACAGGAAGAATAAATAGCAAAACATCAAGTTTTCACATAGTTCATTTATATGACCTTGTGATGGCAGGCCTAAGTGGAAGGACCTGCCCAGCGCTACTGAAGATCCATCTTAGTATCTCAGTGAAGACACCCTCTTTCCAGCACTGCTGAGCAGCCCGAGCCTGGATGGGGACTCAGAAATATCAATGCCTGGCTGAGCCCTTTAGGTTTGTTTGTTTCTTTTTTTCTAGCCAAAGGAAAAAGGATGTGTATTTATGAGCTTTAAGACCAATTATTTTTCTGCAGACTGTAATTTTATGGATGACTTTAGGAAGTGTAGAATTTCTCCCTTAGTCATATGATTGTTGCCTACATAGGGAGGTGGATGCACCCAAATGATGGACACTGGGAGGAGTCATCTCAGAGTATCAGGATAGGAATACACAGTGCAAATATGCTATCTGGCTCTTGGGATTTTTTTTCCTCCAATGTCCCAATGGTTCTTTGTAGATTGCCTTAGAGATCTTTGATCGTCTGTCCTTGTATTCAAGTATCTTTCAGCCAAGTTTGGAAATCAAAAGAGGCTGGTAGAACCACCTTTATTTTCTACAAAAATTACTGTTAGCCTAAAACTGCCTCAAGAAACAGTCTTAAAAAGCTATACATGTGGGCTGAAGAGATGGCTCAGCCATTAAAGGCTAGGCTCACAACCAAAAAAAAAAAAAAAAAAGATAAATGTATGCATCTCTATTATTATCTGTACATCACATACTCCTCCACCCCCCCCAAAAAGTATGTTTCATGAAGTCAGGGACATCATCTAATTTGACACTGTTTGTCCACAGAGCTTAGAATAGCAACTGCTGTATAGTAGTCACTCAATAAACATTTTCACCGCAGGACATCTGTGCTACTTTAACCACGGGGTAATGGGTGGAGCTGTACCAGTATCTTTCTTTCTCTCTAAAACTCATTTCACTTAACACAGACACTTGCAGCTCTTACCTCTGCACAACAACGGAGCATCGTCTTTGTGGTTACTTTAACAATTGTGCAGCTTCACTCAGCTTCACTCAGCATTGGGATGCAGAGTTAGAATAGGGGAGGGTTTGCTATGCCCACAGATGCTAAGCACAGGAAAGATAAAAGAGGCCACTTAAAAGAAAGAAGGACCAGAAACAGCCCTCTATGCAGTCTGGAGATGAGAGGCTTCCTTCAGTCACGTGGGTCCTCTCACTTAAGTTAAAGCTCATGGTCACTAACATCAGATTAGCAATCTCCACACTCACCCACATTAAAACCATGTTCTAGCTACTTTTTATTGCTGTGATAAACACCATGAACAAAAAGAATGTGGAGAGGAAAGGGGTTATTTCATCTTCCAATTTTGGGTAGCAGTTCATCACTGAGGAAGGCAGGGCAAGAACTCCAGGCAGGAACTGAGGCAGAGACCACACAGAAACACTGCCTGCCTGATTGCTTACTCTGGCTTTTGGCTACCTTCCTTTATATAACCTAAGGCCACTAAGTGAGGAATAATACCACCCACAGTGGACTGGGCTCCTCCATCAATTAGCAGTCAATCAAGAGAATATGCCATGGGCCATTCTGATGCAGACAATTCCTCAATTGGGTTTCCTCTTCCTAGATGTGTCTAGTTTGTGTCAAGTTGACAATAACTGACTAGCACAGGCCATCTCTGAAAATACAAATGTTGGCAGAAAACGAGAGAGGGACAAAGAAGAGAAATATCTTCTCATCTCCTGGCTCTTCGCATTTCTTCATCCACATCATGGCTTTGATTCTCGTAGGAAACTGTGACCTTCTCCCTTTGAATACCTTCTGTAATCCAGTACAGAGGCCAATGAGAAGAGGGCATTAATAGGCAAGAAGCCCCTAAAAGGCCATGGGTCTCTAGTCTGGGGGTCATGTATTATCAGACCAATGCCATGCACTCAAGTTTTGCTCAAGAGAACAGCCTGAGAGAATACACATTCATTATTTGCCAGATACTTTACTGTCAAAACACCTTAAAGAGTACTTCATACATAGCCATTTGACATTTCTTCTTTGAAACTAGGTAGTTGAAACAAATGGCATAGAAGCAGAGAACTGTTGAAGAATTTACGACTGATAATTGGTTCATTTGATGTCATGCAAATAAAGTAGGAAACTCTTCCAACCATACTAATATTTCTAAGTAGCCAGATATTTGGAATTATTTATTAGTCTATCCTTTACCTTAATGCAAATCAGCAACAGAATTAAAGTAGCCACTAAATCCAGAGCTCCCTCAATGGCAGTTCCCACGCATGGATTTACCAAAGAGTATTTTTTTTTTTAATTAGAAACAAGCTTCTTTTACATGTCAATCCCAGTTCCCTCTCCCTTGTCCCTCCCATCCCAACCCCTTTTCTGCTCCCCACGGAGGGTGAGGCCTTCCATAGGGGATCTTCAAAGTCTGTCATATCAATTGGAGCGGGGCCTAGACCCCCAAAGAGTATTTTGATTAGTGTCTACTTGGACAATTTCTAAAAAAGCAAAGGATATTGTATTTGTTGGTTTAAAGCCAAGCATGGACCTAAGGTTTTACATAGACCATCTTTATGCTGACCACAGCCTTTCAGATAAGCTATAATGTCCCCAGCTTACTGAAAAAGAAACAGCCATGCTAGAGTAATTCATCAGAAGCCAGATTCTAACCTTGGTCTATTTGCTGGCACAGTTCATGAAAAATACCGGCGCTAGAGCACATGGACCACATATGCACATGGTTGTCAGGCTCCTTCTTCAAAGGCCCACAAGCACTGTGGACTTAGAGGGACTTAGGCCTACAGCAGTACAAGAGAAGTATGGCAAAGAATGCAGGTTTAGTGACTTTATCTGCTTCCGTCTTGCCACAAAGGCCATATTGGCTTTCTAAAGCACTTAGACCACACTGCATGTGTGGAACCTCGCAGGACAGAAAGGGAGAAGGAAGATGACAACGACCAGGATGCGAATCCTTCTTTCTGACTTGGATGTGGGGGAGTGCATGGTGAGGGACTACTTGAGAACAAGGCCAGAGATTCTCAAAGTGGACACCCGAGCACGAGCTCTACCTGGGAAGAACCTGTGTATTCCTGGACTCAAAGAAAGACCCAGAGAAGCAGGACTGTTGGAAAAAGGCCTGGAAACCTGTGTTTAATGAGGAGTATCCCACACATCATTTGAAAATAATTTCTTAAAGCATTTGAAATTACAATACCAAGGACCCGAGTTCTATTTGTAATGGGGAAAGAGAGTTCTTCTGAGGGGCATCTTTTTTCTTTGTTCTGGACCATGCTTTCTGCTGGACCTTGGGGTCCTGAGTGAGATTGGACTGCATGGCCAGAAGTCATCAGTCAGATTTGCCAGGCTCCTTCCTCTCTAGGGCCTTTTATGTGCCAGTCCCTGGCCAATGTGAAAATGTGGGACTTTATGTGAATGATTCAGTCTCCCTACTGTTGACTCTTTAATAATCTTGTGACCTAGATTTCTATTGCCTAGCTGTAAACAAAGCCCCGAGTTCTACCTGCTTTTCTAACTAGATGACTTTCTGTTTCTCAGAATCCAAATCTGTGGTTATACAAATTTCCAGCTCTCCAATCCTAGAGTAAGATGGAATCTTGGCTCAGGGTGAAGAGTATCAGGAAATGTTTATGTGGGTCTGAGATAAGAGAGTAGATAGTGCTTCTGAAACCTAAAAGATGTCCCTGGATACCAGGACCCTTCTCATCTTCTTCCACTGACCACCATAGAATGTGACTGTGTGTATTTTAAAAACTTAGGGACACTGACTGCCAGTGTGTATAACCCAACCCTGCCACCTTTCCCTCTAAGCTAAAATCTTCCCACTGCCACTTTTGGGAGTTAACTCTGATGAGCACATCCAGCTGACAGGGATCTTCCTTTCTTACTTAATCTCATCCCATTGCACATCACACTTTTTATATTTAAGTTTGCAATATGCATCTAGAAATGTGTAACGCCTCACAGGGAACAAAAAGATTACACAATTCTGTGGGCAGGAAATATTCTCTGACTACTGAACTCAAAATCTATTTAAATTGTCAAAGAACACAATTATTAACTAATATAATACATAATAGATACCCCTTAGATACATACAGACTCAAAAGAGCCATGGACTTTTTTTTTTCTCCCATTATTGTAGGTTCAGTAGTCACAGTAGGACCTGGTACATATCAGAAAATGACTACATGAAAATCAATCAATGAATGAGTGAATGGAACCATTGCTGGAGACTTGGGTGAGAATATTGATGGTAAGAAGGAACACAATGAGTTGAAGGACTAAGAATCAGGATACTTGCACATGTAGGTATATAAATTAAAGAAAATGCTGTTGCTTCCCTTTCCACCATGGAAATTCTCTTAAGTGGAAGAAGATAAACTAAGGTGATAAAATATGAAGGGCTTTGGTCTAGCTTGATTCCAATTGCTATTTCAAACACTCTGAGTCAAATCCACATGTGGAGGAAAGACTGTATTTGGTTAATACTTCCAGGTCACAGCTTACCACTGAGGGAAGTCAGAGAAGGAATCTGAAGGCAGCGTTCTCTATCCTGGGAACAAACTCAAGCCAATGAAGAACCATGGAGGCCTGGCTTACTGCTGGCTCACTTGCAGGGTCATTTACAGCTAGCTTTCTTATATAGCTCAACATGACCAGCCTAGGAGTTGTGTCTCCCAGAGTGGGCTTGTCTCTCCTACACTAATAAATAATTGAGAGTTCCCCAGAGACATGCCCACAGACAAATGTTATCTGGACAATCTTTTCACTGAGGCTTCCTTCTCAGGTAGCTCTAGGCTATGTTAGGTTGACAGTTAAAACTAATTAGCATGAGCTCCATCCAGAAACCATGGATCTTTTTGCTCCTCTGAATCACTATTTTCCACTGGATGCCAGACAGACCATTAAATAACCCTGAAGGCAGAAACAGAAGTGGGTAAGAGAATTGAAGGTTAACAACATACTGCCTCTTTTCCCACACATACTTAAAATGAAGAATGGTTTCTATAGAGTTACCTGAAACCTGACAAACAATGAAGTCTGTAAGAGTACATTTTAAGCATAGCATATGGGTTAATATGAATGTAGGAATTAACCACACACTCTTGCTGAGAAACAGCTACATTGGGCCTAGTTTGCTGATGCAAAGGCCCTTGGGTAATTATGGGACTGATTCAGATTTCCTGGGTCATGTTGCCATAAAGATGAGAAATCTGAGAACTTGCTTTGGGATGTGTGATAAGAGGTTGTGGGCTTGGTAAAGAAAGGCAGAAAGGGAGTGGCTGGTGGTCACACTCAAATGATCAAGAAGAAATGTCTAAATGCTTCCACTTCACCAGAATTGTGACTTTTGAGGTGCAGTTCTTGAAGGCCTTGCAAAAGATTGAAATGGAGGGGTTAGTAGGAACAATTTGGTTAGGTTAGAGAAGAAAAATTCCTGCAATCCAAAAGAGCCCTACCAATTTTAAGTAAACCAACAAGAAATTCTAAGGCAACTGGGATGGTTTTGCAACATAGTGCTCACCAGAAAGCAGCCAATTGGGGGCAGACCAAGCCACTCCCAGGGTTAGTGTTTGGTTTTCTATTTTATTAGCACAGTGACCTCATTACCAGTAACTCGGATGTTCCTGATGTGTGGTTTTCCATTTTTCCCTTTAATGGATCTCTCTCCACAGCTCTTCACTTTTTTGTTCTAAACTATGAATTGTTTATCATATGTACAAAAGATAATTCCAGCTAAAATGAAAGGATCGAAGATTGCCCATTAACCTGTCCATCCTTATGGAGTTTAGCAGAACCCTTAAAATAGGGTTATGAGGAAAAAAATATTTTTCTTCAAAATTCTATTCACTAGAGGCCAAATTTCATGAGTTTCAACTATAAGAGGATATTTCCTTTTGAAAACCTGTTATTACTTCCTCAAAATAATGAAAAACCACTTCATATCGAACATTTACCACAGGCACTTTTAAAATTTTGTGATGGACAAGTCACAATAGCCGATGAAATGGAAAATTTTGTCTAGGTATTTCCCTCCCTTCAATAAACTCCTGAGTTCCAATTTGGAAGGAAGGAAGGAAGGAAGAAAAGAAGAAAGGGAGGGAGGGGGGGAGGAAGGAAGAGACAGAAACCCATAAAAACTAAAGTGCTTCGCTGCCGGTATACAACCTGCCTGATGGGTGAATGAGCAGGCAGGCAGCTAAAATGATGCAGAAGCCCAAGTCACCGGCTCTGCCATTGATTCTCTATTAGTAAAACTCTCCTCAACGGTGACATGAAAAGATGTTCAGTCACTCTGCTAACTAAAGGAAAAATTACAGCAAGTGACTCAGCTTTGCTGAACATATTGACAACCACCAAGAAGCCACAGGACAGCCATGTCTACTGGTTGGAGACTAAACCTGGGAGTCTCACAGAGACACCCATGGCAGCCCATCTACCTCCAAAATGTAAACACTTTAGCCTAGAAAGTTTTCTTCAGAAACATTTCTTGAGAAAGTCCACCAGGAGATAGTATATTGCTGCAAATGCACAAGCATACATGTATGTAAACTGAAGAGACATGCTAGAAAAGCAGGACATTAATTTTTAAAGGGCCATTAATAGCAGAACAGGTTCAAAAGATGATGGCACATAGAATGTGAGAAACATATGATATGGTTGACCATGAGGCCCCAGTTTGTCAAGGCTAGCTCCTTCAGTATAAGAAGCCTTTTCTTCCTCTTCTTTCATTCATTCATACTTATTAAAAATTATCTGTTAAGCACTTTATGAAAAGCACCTTGGGACAATATGCTCTCTGTCTTGAGTAGACTCAAGATTTAGGGAGTTAGTCACTTTCGTATTCTTACTGACAAAACATAGCACCTTAATCTGGTAGGTTCAATCTGTGTGGTCAGGTGTGTGCTCGCTCATAAAATTCTGTGTGCCAATTCTTCAAGTATTCATGCCACAGATGTGGGTTCTTCACTGTTCAGTTCTATAATCCATCACTCAGGCAGACGACCACCTTGCAATCCTTCCCACAAAACATGTGATGTTGAAACGCTGACTGAGCCAACACATACACACCTAAATTTAACTTTTGTTTTTGTAGAATTAGCACGCTGTCAGAATTTATCAAGTACTACTTATGTAAAACTGTTCTTGGGGTAATTGTGTAGTAATTAAGTATATGAGAGTAATTAAGGATTTCTGTGACTCTAATCATCAATCCTTAGAACTGTATAAGCTTAATAATACCAGAGCTAGTACTGAAAAGAATTCCTGATTAGGACTGCTGGTAACATCTGAGTAGCATCAAGTACACTCACTGGCTCATTTCTTTTGTAAATATCTCATAAGTTCCTCTGGAAGTTGATGACATTTGATTTCTAATCAATTATATGTGTCTTCCTGAAATTTCAGAATTATGACATGCTCGCACCCAACTTAAGCAATACAATTACTAGACTGTGTTCTTTTGCAATCACATATACAGTTGTGACTAAATTTCCCAGAGATGTGGGGAGTATGTTTATTGTCTTTTTAAAAATGCCTTAAAAGTTAACCTTTAAAGACTTAACATCCCATCAATGATATCAGGTATGGCAATACCCCAAAAAACTCTTCATGGAAAGTGCCAGTGAGCAACCATGGTCAGTAAATGGCCATGGAACAAGAGGTGAACTGAACTCCTACCTGCCACAACATTCTCATTTACATAGTGTGCTATGATTTCCAGAGCTGGAACAATGTGTTGGTTAGGACAAGCCATTTATAATGTGTTTTGTTCTTTGAAGCATGTTGGTAGCTAGAAACCCTTTGTTTCCTCATGCAGTCAATCTGAACTGAGTTGACAAGCTTACAGATTCATACTGAGGTAGGAAAATGCCACCATTGTGTGGACACTGTCTGGCTCACTTCTTTGGGGGCCCACAGACAGGGCATATTTTAAATCATGAAAAAGACGGCTTATAAACCACAGGGGCTGTGACCAAAAGCAAGGGCTCCCACTTCCCACTGCTACTATGCTGGCATCAAATAGCCTCATGGTGTTTTCCTAATGAAACCGAATAACTGGACCATGGATGATGGGATGTTGGCAACTGAAAACTCCAAAGCAGTGAAAAATAAGAACAAGCCGTGGAAGCCCGGGAGACACCCAAGAGGTTGGAGGAGATGGGTAAAAATCTTGGCAGAGTCCTAGAAGGAGTGACTGATTAACAAGAGGAAGAATGAATGGACCTGTGTTCCAGATAGGTAGCATTACACACATACGGGGGGGGGGGAGAAAAGACAGAGAGAGGGAGGGATGGAGGGAGACACACAGAGAGAGAGAAAGAGAGAGAGAGAGAGAGAGAGAGAGAGAGAGAGAGAGAGCTTTTCGAGAGGTCACGTACTACATTAGTTCTGTTCTGTCTTCTGCTCTGCCTAAAGTCAGCATATGATGTGTAGACTATCAGCATCAGCATTCCTTTTGTGACCAGGATGATGGGAGAGCCCCCTTTCAGGATGACAAAGTAGAAGCTGTGGTATAACAGGAGATTTATTGGCTTGGCTCAACTAAGCTGTCTCTCTATCCAACATGCTCTTATAGTGGCCATCTTATCATGTAAAAACAATAAACTTGAACCCAGCTGTTGCTACTACACCACCATAAAAAAAAAAAATAATCCTGGAAGCTCACACTCTGCATAAATGCTTACATGAAATAGCTGGGTCTTCAGGAAACCAGTACTCAAATACAGGAAACAGAGGTAACATATCCAGTTCGGTGAGGCTATAGGCTTATGAGAGGCTATCAAAAATCCACAAAATGTCGGGCGTTGGTGGCACACGCCTTTAATCCCAGCACATGGGAGGGAGAGGCAGAAGGATCTCTGTGAGTTCGAGGACAGCCTGGTCTACAAGAGCTAGTTCCAGGATAGCCTCTAAAGCCACAGAGAAACCTTGTCTCAAAAAAAAAAAAAAAAAAATCCACAAAATGGGGACAGAGTAGATAGTCCAATTAGTAAAATATTTGTCACACAAGATGAGGACCCAAATTTAGATCCCTAATATCCACATAAAAAGCTGTGGGTATTGATATGCGCATCTGCAACCTCCCTACTGTGGGGGGATGGAAGCAATCAGATTCATGGACGTTGTTAGCTAGTTAGTCTAGCCAGTTAGTGAGCTCTGCGTTTTCGTGAGACTCCCTGTCTCAAACGTAATGTGGAGCATGATCAATGAAAAAACCTGGCATTGTCCTCTGATTCTATGTGCACACGCAGCCACGAGCACACGTGTACACACCCATAGGAACACCCACAGATACATATAGCACATCATAAACACAGGCACATGTGTACACACCCAAGGGAGCATCCACAGATACAGACAGCGCAGACACACAGACATACATACACAAGTACCCACAGGAACATCCATATATACAGAAAGCACATAAACACAGACACACACAAACACACAGACACACACCACGGGGGTGGGTGGGGAGAGACACAAAGGAGTAGGGCATGTGGCCTGTAGGTTCTCCATGCCAACTGTGTGAAAGGGAGGGATAGAAACTGAGCTCCATGCAAGGTGAGGTGTGTACCTCTCTTGAGCAGGCAGCCCCTAGGGTTGTGTTCACTTCTAATTTTATTCAAAGACAAAGCTGAAAGGTCTTTGTCTATGTGGCACCTAAATGGAGTGTGTCTCCACTTCTTGGCTATTCTACCCTCCCTTCCTTTCTTCAGAAAGATTGTGAACACACACAATCCCACATTAATTCTATCATCCCTCCAATTTTCCAGTTGCATCTGAGAGAAGCAAACTCCCTTCCAGTTACTGAGTTTTCCAGACAGCGCAATCTAATTCTGATAGCAAGAGCTTGGCTTTTCTGCCTATCCTGGGCCACTCTCTGCACAGATCTCTATATGATGTTTGAAAAACATCAGAGTGACTGCACTGAATGTGATGCATTGTTTCTTGCTAAGGCCACCTTGTTCTCCTGTGTCCTCTCCTCCACTTGGGGCCTAACCTGTGCTCACAGCAGGACACTATCTCCAGTGTCTCTCTTGTTTGCATACTCCACTTCTTCAAAACCTTTGACTGCCATCTTCCTTGTAACACATCAGGTTCCTTTTGCCCCTTTTAACTACTGCAGTATGGCAGCCATTAAATGGCATTCTCGTTGCCTGGTACTTAGAGGGTGACCAACAAACACCCGTTGAACTGAACTTGGCCTCTCTTTGATGTGTCCAGAAGCAGGAAGACTGTGAAAATGCTCGTCTAGGAATTCCCATGGCATTTGAACAATCAGCAGTGAATAGGGCGTTTAAAAAGAAATTATCCTTTAGTAAGTACCATAACAAAATGTACAAATATCAACTCTCTGGCAACTAATCCAGGCAAAGTTCTGAAGCTTGCCTGGGCAAGAGAATTACCCTGACAAGAAAGAAAAGACCAAAGAACAAGCTTACATGGTTGGAAAGAGTGTCCTTATGTTGACATCTAAAAGAAAAGATCAAGTGTACTAAGAAGTTGCCTTAGAGATATCGCCCAAACAGAGGCTGAAAATTCTATCAACATTAAGTAGGAAGGACATCTCATTCTCTTTACTAATAAAGGCAGACTGAACGGGTGGTGTGGGTGTCAATAAAACCAAGGTGAGGACATGTGAGAGAGAGTTGCTGTTAATGCTGACAAAGTGTATCCAAAATACAAGTTCAGCACACAATGTTCCAGCTCAGTACCAATTAGCGGATGATTAACAAAGTTTGGAGGATCTTCTTTTTCTTCTTCATCACGAAGACCCTTTGAACTCTGACCTTCTAAGTTCCACATAAGACAACACATGTAAGAAGAGGCATCCCATTTTCCAAAAATAGTTGTAAATTCGTATTTCTTTTGGTGTGCCTTTGACTTGAAATCACCTTGATTATGGATTCAGTTTGGAAATTTAGACGTCTTGCAAAGCCCACATAGTGTGCCAGGGTAGCAATGCCCAGACATTTTATATCTTTCTATGTCTCAGCTCCCATTTTTGCAGATGGAGTGGTGGCATTTCTCCCTGACCTCTGCTACAGGTTAGACAGAGGGGATGGGCTGTGATGCTCTTTAAAACCATGAACATCTTCAAAGAAGGTACAAAGATTCACTGTGACCATTGAGTTAAAAATTCTGACAGTCTGTGGCTTAAAAAATGGTGTTTTAGTAGGGGATGAAGTTCCCTGTCACAAGGCTACTGTGTAACTTTATCCAGTAAATCTGAGCAACAAAAGGGGACAGCTGCAGCTAACAAGCATATCTGGGTAAGAAGGTTCACTCACTCCTTGAAAAGCAGCATACACATTCTGTCCTTATCTAAGGCCTGGCTTGCACCTAGAAAGTTTCAGGAACCTGCTAAGAGGAACAATAAGACTGCATCGGGTCCCTACCCCTTCACCAGGTGGCTACAGCATAGATACTTTCTTTGCAATCTCATCACCATAGCCACTTGGCCATCTCTCTGGAGCATGTCACAAATTCTCATTTCCCCTAGCTCTATTCTGAAACTAATTTCTGGCTGCTGTTAGCTGTTTCTCATTGGCTACAGAAGTTTTTAAAAATTAAGAAAGTGGAAGTTAAAAAAAAAAAGCTCAACATTTTCAAGCTGGAAATATATGCATTATTTATTTTTCAAATGAGAAATGCAGAGGGAAAGTATTTTGCCAATGTGGCATGGAGGATGCTCTCCGGTCCTCTTGGTTTATTATTCATTTGTTGAATGAGAAAGCGCCAATTACTTACCCAGTAAATACTTATTAAATGCCTACTCTGCACCAAGTAATATGCTTGTCCTGGGGCTACACACATGACCCTTGTTCCCAGAGCCTCATACAGAAAGGGAAGGAGAAGGAAGAGGCTGAAATGAAGTGAGCCCCACACCTGCGCCTGGTGTTCTTCTTACCAACTTCCTGTAACATGTGATGAAAGGAGATGACACTGTCCCCATCAGGGACTGAGAACCCAGGCACAAAAACCTGCACACGCACAGAGTTTAGAGTTGACAGGAGTCCCACACAAACTGGACCCCTTCATACCCACTCATAAAGTTTTGTTAGAAGACAGAAAATAAAGGGGAGGGAGTGACACTAAGCGTTAGCCTGATAAAACAAAAACAAAAACAAAAACAACAAAACTAAACTATCTGCACTTTAGCTAAATTTCTTTCCAGTTAGTTTTTCGACACATAGGTTAATTTTTAAAGTTTTTACAAGTGGGTTTCACATCTGTAATCAAAGCAGGTTATACTGCATTTCACTGGACCTAGGACAATGCTGACTGTGAATTGCTCTATTAGTCTATACACCACCAGAAAGATAGATCAATGGCTATCGGCTACAGGATGCCACTGACTGAGAGACATGCTCAATTTCAGAAGCGTTAATGTATGGACTCTAAAACAGTGTTTCACCAATGTATGGACACTGAAACAGTGTTTCACAGAGGTGACCAGCTCTGACTTCCACAGAGCCCACATCCATGCTGCCCATCTCACTCCTAGATTGGTGCTGGTAGCTTTCCAGACCATGGCCTTGGGTCTCCCTTCATCAGACAAGCTGCTGGCCAGGAAGAAAACTCCTTTGTTCTTTTTTATACAACTCACCTCGAGCACCCGCAGCAGGCACTTACAAAACCATGTCCTGCTGTAATACAAGTATGAGAACATGCTCGTAAGTAGGAGAGGGCAAAAATGACTACTGAACTGAAAAGTCTAAGTTTTGCTGGGACACAGTGGACAAGTGGCGAGTCAGGGAGATAGGTGGATCTTTACTTAGAGCCAGTGCCGCTGGCTTTCCCATGTCCACCCTTGTTGCCGACGGCCACTGTCACTTTTTTGTCTCCTCCTTGCTGCTCAAGGCTCTGCTTTGAGGCTCTTATCAGGTTTGGCACCACAGTACTGTTGGAGTCTACTATCTAGGGTTCTTATTCGCACACAGAGTAAACACTGGCTTGGGATATGATCCATTCATTCCAAGTGATAACCCTATAAATAAATGTTATTGGTGAGAGGAAGATGATGAAAGACTCACTGTAGAATCATCAGAAGGTGTCTCAATGGACAGTATCATTTCTGCTCATCTAGAATTCTGACGACAGGAAGTAAATGGATTTGGCTGATGTAGTCTGTATGGTTTAGCATTTCAGTTTTCTGTGGAAGTCCACTAGTGTACCTGCTTGAACTGACAAGATGAGTTTATATAAAGAAAAGAAACTGAAGCAGACTCATTCCTCCAAATGTGGTCCTTGTTAAACACAACACCGGCATAAACTGAAAACCACTGTGATTTCTCATTTCCTATGTTCTTTTCTTTGTACATGAATATGTATAATCATTATTATACATGAAGAAATGTGTTGAGTTCCCTAAGAGATATGATGATGGGTCAGATAATTCTGGCCTCAAAAGCAAGCTTATATATTAATGAAGAAGGTATGTTTGTTTGTTTGTTTTTCAGATAAGCTACAAGATGGAGAGAATGGAAGTTCTACCAAAGAAATACAGGTGAGACACAGTTCAGAGCCAGGGGAGACGACAGAGCTGGGGACCATGTGTTGACCTGGCTTATGGGAAGGAGATGACAGACAAGGATAGCAGGGCTCCTTTCACACAGTCTCCTGATCATTTAGGAGCAGAATGATCTTGCTAGAGCCTGCTCTTGAGGTGTCACAAAAATGGAAACACAAATGATTGCCACGGGCTGACAACTATGGGTGTCATAAGCCAGTTTATCTGAGGAAAACACTATAGGACTCCATGTCTAATAAGTGAGTTAATAAGTGTGCATGGGGGGATCTAAAAGTCCAAGTCTGATATAAAACAGAACATCTGATACCCACAATCGGTCACTAGGACAGTTGATTAAAGGCAACATTGCCTTTCAAAACTCAAAGGGCTGCCAGCCCAGCTTACCATGGACGTGGATACCATTTGACTGAAAAGCAGGGTTTGTTTCTGGATGGTAGGACTTCAGGAGTGAGCCTGGTGGCTGTTGGGTATGGGGAGGCTGTGCTCTCTGCAGCAATGATGGAGGAGCTGGAATTCTTCCCGGGCTCATGTGCTGAGGAGATGGAGTCGGAGGTGCAAACCTGGGAAAACAATTCCAAAAGGCAGCATGACTAACTCTCCAAAGCCTCCTAAGTCCCCACTCTGGCCCTACACAAGTGTGACAATACACTCTTTCAAAAACCATTCTCTCTCCTTTCCAACCACTGAGTTCTTCTCTGAGAAACAGAGGGAAGAAAAGTCACCAACAAAGAAAACCTTAGTCACAGTTTGGGCTTGTCAAGCTTCTTAAACTGCATTTCAAATCCTCTGGGTTTTGTGAAATTCAAAGCACATCCATTGCCAGACCCTTTTCCTGCTAATTTTAAAATCCGTTCACATTTTAGGGGAAATTCGATTCGTATGTTTCTGAGTCATTTACACTTAGCTCATAAACATTTTGTTTTGTAAGGCATATCTGAGGTCCAAGAAGTGTTATGGGTCCTTATTATGACCCCCACTAACTGGAGTCTCCTTAAACAATACATTCTTTCTTGCCAGGAGTAAATTAACTTAAACCTCAAAGGTCAAATGTGCCTTGAAACCCAGAACCTGAGAGTTTGGTTTGGGTTCTGTGCTGGGTAAAGAACATTCCTGATGGTGTAGAGGGAATGCAATGTACAGCATTCTTTGCCATGATGTGTAACAATCACAAGATTGTTGGTTTTTTTGGTTTTGTTGAACCCAATGCCTTGTACATGCTGGACAAGCACTCCAGCATTGGGCTGTACCCTCAGCCCCAAGTCCAGGACTACTGGTTTCTGAAAGAAGATACATTGGTATTTAAACAAGGAGAAATCACCAAGTAACCCTGGCCAACTGCATATTTATCTTCTCATTGTGAGGTTCTGAGTCACAAGATTTAGAATGACCTTTATTGTCTAACAGAGAAGGAAGGTAGACTTCTGAGAACAGCCTTGCAGTTGGGAATGTCCACAGAGAAAGCAACAGGATTAACTGTTGGTTCAGCAGAGGACTGTGATACTCATAGTAGAGAAAGAAGCTGGGGGGGGGGGCGGTCTTTCAATGCCATGAGAATCAGCAGCAAAATAGTTTTGGGTGAAAAAATAAATTCTTGTCTCCAAAGTTCACCAACATGAAAACATTTAAATGGTGCCTGTTGATACTGTGCAGGAAGAAAACTTTATTCTGCACTAGCAAAAGCAGGTCATCATCTGTGACATTAGTTGCTTTATAAGAATAAATGACTCCACAAGCCTGGGCATAGCTGAGAAGAAGGGAAGGTGCATTAGACAAGTTTACAAAGTAATTGAAAAGGTTCTGAAGCATAGGACAGAGCTTCAGCATTTATGTTGAAGGAGTAAGAGTATGGGACAAATACAGTATTCATTTTGCATTTCACTTGTGAAGGGTAATGAAACTATCTAAGAAGGCCGCATAGGAGCCAAGAGAAGACAGGGAGCCAAAGCAAAGAGGTCAGAGCATGGAAGTAGACCAGACGTGACAGGATAACTAGGAACTGGTCACTGAAGTTTTTATTCTAAGGAAAGGGAAGGATGGCTGTGTGTCCTGCGCTGCGCTGGTACATGTGCACTCTTCTAGCACACCCTCTTAATTGGGATTATCCGGAAAAATCTATGCTGACTGGCCCCGAGAGAAAACACAGCAAACAAATCCTGGCACTGGCCTGAGAACATCTAGTAAAACACACAAGCCAGGATTCCCCATATGGAGGCTATTTTCTGGGGAACATGTCCTTATGGTGTCTCCAAAGTCCCTCTGAGCTCATGGAGGAGGAATGAGCAATTATGGAGTCCACACTGGCACCCAATCCTGGAAGCCCCTGTTCTTATGGTTCTTGGGGTGGGAGAGGAGAGGGATTTGAATAGCAAAGTGTGACCTATATCGTTATCATGCAATCACACCAACATTTCAACTTTGTTTGGGAAACACAAAAATTAATGCCCCTCTATTGTTTTCTTTGTTTGAGACAAAAGGCACACAAGCTAGAAGAAAGTCCTCTGGGTTTTCCTGCTGGGACTTCTGCTAGATTCCTTCAGTATAGTGCTGAAGAAGCAAAGTAGACAGACATGCTGGGACAATCTGGGGACCCTGGAA
Organism: Cricetulus griseus; assembly: GCF_003668045.3. Classification (NCBI taxonomy): domain Eukaryota; kingdom Metazoa; phylum Chordata; class Mammalia; order Rodentia; family Cricetidae; genus Cricetulus; species Cricetulus griseus. Next base: position 33,157,212 of record NC_048596.1, on the reverse strand, counting down.
CAATCTGAGGATATAACCCCTACTCACAAACAACTTGATCCATCTGAATCACATGAATTGGCTTAGTAAGGAGTACAAAGGGAGCCCAAAGTTGTTCTTAGTAAAAATCCAATGATTTTTGTCATTTGCAACAGGGTCAAAGGTTAAACTATGACTACTAACTAGGAAATAGAAAATGCAAAACTACAGGGGTATAATTTATTAAAATATTTTCAGTCATTTATAAGTAGATTATATTACTCTAGATATAGATTCTCTGTGTGTATGGTTTTATATAATTATATACTCATTCCAAATTAGTCTTAGCTATTCATATAAGTTCCTGGGCATATTTTCTCAGCTACCATATATTATTTAATACTGACAAGGATAAATAATGGAAAAACTGTGGCAGGTATATACCAAGGTTTTAGCATAATTTCATGACCTAGAAGTATAAAATATTATGCCTTCTGTTTAACTAGTATCTGCTCTTTGCTAATTCAGAGGTGCCCTCTGTGTTCTTCACACAGGTGAGACAGCACAGCACAGGGGTAATATAATTTGAAGACCAAGATTTCAGCTCACATAAAATATTCATAAAAATTTAAATACATATCCCTCTGTGAAATAAACCTTCACAATGTAGCCTTTAATTTAAAAGGAGTCAGTACAAAAATTTGAACTATTGCATTTATAGAGAAATTATATATAAGAAGCGATCATAACTGGGTGCTGGTGGCTCACTGTGAGTTTCTATGAGTTTGAGGCCAGCCTGGTCTACAAAGCAAGTTCCAGAATAGCCCAGGCTACACAGAGAAACCCTGTTTCAAAAAATGAAAAAAAAAGTGATCTGTGATAATCTTTTTCAGACAACTGCCAGAAATGAGGAAGCAAGTAAGAATCAATAACTTAAATTCCAGCTCCAGAAATCTATTTATAAATAGGAAAGTTTTTCAAGCACAGAATCAATTTATACACGTTTATAAGAATCAATTAAAAAACATTTTGTTGTTTTCATCCATGAATTTTTAGAATCAGTTTTATTTCTGCCTAAAAACACCACGCAGTACTTTTTCTTTTTTATTCTCCTCTCATACATTAAATCCCAATCACAGTTTCTGTTCACTCCACTTCTTCCACCCCCACCCTCCCTTTCTCCCAGATCCACTCCTCTGCCATTCCCTCCCCCCAAAGAGAGCAGGCCTCAAAGGGTTTCAACGAAACAAACACGACATAAGAAGTTACAGTAAGACTAGGCACAAACCCTCATATCAAAGCTGGATGAAGCAACCCAAAAGAGGAAAAGGGTTCCAACAACAGACGAAAGAGCCAAAGACACGCCACTGTTAGAAGTCCCACAAGAACAGCAAGCTAGCAACCATAACCTATATGCAGAGGACCTCGCTCAGACTCACGCAGGGTCTGTGTTTGCCACTTCGGTCTCCATCAGCTCCTGTGAGGCCTGCTTAGCGGATTCCGTGGGCCAGGTTCTCATATCACACAGCATTTTAACTAAAAAAAAAATCTACGGCCTCTCTGTTAATTTATATGTACTACATTGCTTGATAACCAGCTCAAGGTAGAGCAGAAGAGCAAACTCAAATCAGGTTGAGGGCAGAAGAGGAATGTGGAAATGAAAACAGGATCCTACAGTTAGAGGCAAGGACCCCAGACGCATCTGAAAACAAGACACCCAGAAAGACAGATGTTACACATTTGACTCAACAAGCCACAGAACCCAGGGAATTCAGCAGTTTTAGACTACTTGATACAAAACAAAACAACGGAGACTGAGAAAGGATCCTGAAGCTTGTTGAGTGCAACTACCTTTCCTACTGTGGCTACAGGGAAGGGAGCCTCCCTATTTCCCATTTTCTAAGTAATGATGATGATGATGACACAGAAAATGTCTCCATTTGGGGTATTGCCTCCCTCAAATATGTCAGGTCAAGGCAGTATCACCTATTCTGAGTTACAGTGAGCCAGAGAGGCATAAGAAAGATCTTGTGGTACCCTCTCTATGCTCATCTCTATAACGTCAGCTGATCTGCAACGGTCATTTCAGAGATTTCCTCCCTCTTGGGCTGCTACGCCTTTCACAGGACCTCAAAAGAGACAACTACTGTACAAGTAGGCACATGACAGACTAGGGGAAAATCCCTGCTTACCAGAAACAGAGCACACAAAAGCAAACCAGAACTGAGTCAACCATTTCCACTCACTTGGTGGGGAGTTGGTATGACCTTATGATGAGCAACGGTTTGCCAAGAAAGGGAGGCAAGGGAGGGGTTTTAAAGCCTCATAAATGAGCCTCCTGCAGAAGGGGCACTTAAAAGGTTCCTGCAAATACTCATTTATGCACACTTCAGAAAACAGCGAATCACTTGGCCATGCTCCTTCCGTTCAGTACCTCCCTTTCCTGCCTTCCCTGCCTACTTTGACCACCATCAGGCTCCCCACATGGCAGTGGGAAGGCCAGCACAAAGAGGTCACCCTTCCTCAAGATGAAGCAGCTAAGCCCAGACTATCACAAGACAGTAGGTCCCAAGTGGAATGAACACAGTTCAAGTTCACATACAGAAAATGGGGAGGATCAGGTGGCTGCGGAAAGACAAACGGGTGAGCAGTCAGAGCACACAGCCTTGGACTCTGGTGCTCTCTTACTAGACAAGGAAGTCTGTAAATCCTCCAACTCTCCCAGCTTCCACAGCAATTTTGCTCAGAATTGTAAAATATGCGATAGTTCTATTTTTTTTTTTTTCATTCAGGAGATACATACTGGGCACTGTCTGAGTATATAGCTGCTGTAAGCACACAGAGCAGAGCAACTGAAGATGCCTTTCTCTGAATTTCCAGAAGTCAGAGAAAGCAAGCAAGCAAGCACATCTAAGACTAAGTCAAAACCAGTCCTGGGCTAGCAAGTGAGTGTAACAGAAAAGGAAACAGTAGATATGGAATGATGGAGCACTGTGCAGAACTTTACATTCAGAAGTCAGGGATAGCCAAACACTTAAGACTAGGAACATCTGACAACTTTCAGGTGATTAGTGGCTGCTTAGAGAATGGATGCTGATCTAAACAGTGTCCATGTAGGGCATCTGGGGACATGTTTTTGGTGTCCCAGAGCCTACAAACTGCCCAAGATTATAGTCCTGATGCTACGTCAGAACACTTAGGCTCAGATTCAAAACAGGAATCTGAGGAAACCTTTTCTGTCTTGACAATTCTGATACACAAACTAACAGTGGCTCGCTCATCTGGCTCATTTTCCAGTTCCAGGAACAATGAGCTTTGCAGTCTGTAAGGGTCTAAGTTCTTGGGACTGACTTAAAATGTTAGTGCCATTATGGAACATTCTAGATGGGGATCTGGAGTACCTTTTTTTGTTGAAAACAGAAAAGGTCAAGAATGGTAAAGGTACTTCCCTGCCACGGCAATCTACTTTCCCACATACCACTCTCTTACAGTAAGTCATGACAAACTTCTCTCCTCAAATTCAAACCAAGCCAGTGGGATAGGGTCAGAGAGGAATAGGAGGTCACTTCCAAGGGTATTTGAAATCTTAACCCTTATCATTACTCAGTAGAAAGGGTATTAGTAACACACTGACTTAAAAAGACCTGACAATGGTGGTGGTGGTGGTGGTGGTGCACGCCTTTAATCCCAGCACTTGGGAGGCAGAGGCAGGCGGATCTCTGTGAGTTCAGCTGGTCCACAGAAGGAGTGCCAGGACAGGTTCCAAAGCTATACAGAGAAACCCTTTCTCAAACCCGCTCCCCGCCCCCCCAAAAAAAGATCTGACCATGAAAGTGTTGCTCCTTGGCTTTAGTAAACCTGCTCAGTTGGCGTAAGTTCTTTGTGTCTAAGCTAGTCAGGCATCAGTCTTTCCAGTGTACAACTCCTTTTGGTAAGGGCGTCTTTCCTTGTCTATAAGCCTAGATCATTTTGATTTCAGCTTTCAGATATATTTTATGGAAAACAAAACTTACTGATGATGATGTTGCAAGTCGAACCTATACCCATTTCTTGCCGCCCCAAGTTTGTGCTGTCTACACAATGGTTCTAGGGAACCATTGGGGTTATGTTGTAGCACTGCTTTGGGTCTTAACAGTGTGGAAAGAAGAGACTCCTGTATTTCCATGACCACTTAGATTAAGCTTTGGTTGGTACGTTCTTTGGATAATTTCCCTGACATCCCCTTTCTCTTCCACTGGGGATGTTCTCCCACCAAAGAAGGGAGAACACACGTGAACAGCTACTTTCATTGTACGCACACAAAAATATTATTGATTTGCTGCCAGGGAGCAGAACTAATGGATACAAACTGGCCTACAATGGATTTTCTCAGAGACTTTTTTCCCCCCAAGGAATTGTAGAGTATCATCTGTTGGGGTTTTAAAATTCATCTGTGAAAACTAATCAATGAAAAACGGCTTGCTGTTGGTCCACTGCAGGGGGGGGGGGGCACAGAAATTCTTTTCAAAACCTAAGAAGAAAAAGCACAGTTTTAAGGATTTCACATCTGATTTAACATCTTTAAAAAAAAAAAAAACAGTCCAACGATAATACTGTACTTTGTATAGCCAGACAGCTCTCCATTTTAGTAGACTTTAGTGGTCTTTATAACGATTTATGAATCACTTCATGAATTCCTGGCTGACTCATCTGGGTGACTATAGTATCTGCTTATACTTCCCTTCTGTCTCACAAAAGAGACACTTGGACTCAGTTCAATCCAGATTTGTCCCCAAATGATTCACAGCACGTTACTGGGGGAACTGCAGATTGAATTCGGCTTTTGGGACAATTGGGGGCAGCTTTCAGTAATGAAGAAATGGCTGCTGTGAGGTGTGGGTAATTGCAAAACCATCCATCTGGGCAGGACCAATGCTGGCCAAGAGCTGTGTGTCCATCCGAGGAGTTGGTCTTCACTCAGAGTCAAATCAGTGCCCTGGGAAGGAGAATCGCATCTGTCTCCTCATAAACAGCTGGATCAATAATTATTGCAAACAATCCATCAAAACAGAGGAGCCCAAGACTTAAAAATGACCCCCAAGTCTCCAGGGAACATGCAATGAGGACTGTGGGTGGTGTTTTAAAAGGGGACTCAAACGTGTATTAATAATCAGCATTTATGAAAATGGAGTAGATGCAGTGATATGCAGGATAGCTATTTTATTTAGGTACAGGGAACAAGCTGTAAAGTCAAGAAAATAATGAAGGCCAAAGGCTAAGAATTCTATGTAAATATGTGGGGTTTTTTTGTTGTTGTTGTTTGGTTTTTGTTTTTTGTCTGGTAAACTCTGAAGGAGTGCCAAAGGTTCTGCTGTTTTCCTTTGTGGAAAAGAAAATGGAGGAGGAGAAAAAGATCTGTGTTCACAAGAGCAATGAATTCTGTAGAAACAAGAACTGGGATTTCTGAGCTATCTGGACCCCAGGATCGGTGGTGACTCAGTCATTTTTCTGTTTCAGAATCCGATGTGAATGGGGAGAAAAGAAATGCCCGATTCTGCCAAATTCTCCTTTCAAAAGAGTACTTAACCAAAAGAAAATTTTGTCTAGGCTAGTCTTGGACATTTGATCTTCAAATATGTTCTGAAAAGCATATTTGTACAGTGATGTCACTCTTCTTCAGCTGCTGTGAGCGGGCCTGACCAAATGGGCCAACTCACTGTCCTACAGCAAGGCAAGTGCCTCTCTCTTGTCGAGCATGGCAGCCCTGTTCAATGTGCTTTCTAGACTGTAATGGGAATGCTAGACAAGAAAAACTGCTATTTCTGCCCAAACATGAGGAGAGGCACAAGCATCCCACACAGACTATCCTAAACCTTTCCTCATTGCCTCAAAGTATAAACAGTTTCTTTAAAGTCTATTCAATTTGGAGGATCAAATTGAAATGTGACTTCTGCCATATATGGCTAGATACATTGGAAAGCTGGTGCTAAACGAGACCACACAGGCCAGTATAATCTGTGAACCTTACAAAACTAGCTGAGGGGTAGTTTGTTCAGTAATGACATGTGCTGTTTGCATGTGAGTTCTTTCCATCTTTAGGGTATCAGGTAACTATGAAGGGATATTCAGCTCCTTCTCTTTAAAGTAAGATTCAATAACTGACCAGAGAAGTGAATTGGAGGAAAGAGCATTTCAAAGTCTATAATCCATCAGAGAAGGGCTCATGGTTCTGGGTGGGGAGAGTGCAACTTGTTGGCCATTACTGTCAATTTGTATCTATAGTACCTTTCCCAGCAATGTGCAAGCACAAGTACTTAGCAAACAATGGTCGCTGCTCAACATTCCATTGCTTCCAGAGCCTCAACTTCCTGCTTAGCATCAATTCCAGCGGCCAGGTAGATGAGCCATCTGCTCAACTGATAAACATCTCTTTGGAGATTGCATTTGTTTCTGTAGGAAACCTCTATTCCAGAAAAGAATATATATGTAAGAGATTGTCCCTAACCGTTTGCTCTGAGGCTGACTAAAACACAAGGCTTTTCTTCCTGGCAACTACACAGAAAAACAACCAAGGAGACTTCTCAGAAAAAGAAGCCAAAACAAACAAACAAACAATACAACAACAAAAACACATTGCCTCTTAGCGTCTGTTCATCTTGATAGTCTCTTTCCTGACCAACAGACAGTCTTCACTTGTAAACATATGGAAGTGTCTGAGTAGTGAATGCCCTTCCTTAGGAAGAGAAACGACTTTATGAATCTAGATCACACTGCTAGGACATGAAATGGAGCCTCACTCTGGAGTGGCCTGTTCAATACCAGAGAGCAGCAACTTAGGACTGTGTAACTCAGCCTGGAAGGCTGCTGAGCTCTTGCCTTGGAGATCTGGGCTGTGCATAATTTGTCGGAGAAGAGAACACACTGGCAAGTTTGAATAATACCACGGCCTAGCAACAGTACCATACTTCTGTTGCTTCATGTGTTAAAGTCGAGATGGCAAAAAAGGAATTCTATTTTACTTCAAGCCATCTTTCTTATAGCCATGACTCACTTTCCTGACAGAAAATCCAAGGGAACTAAGAAAACATTGTCTTGGCCTTAACTGGAAGGGTATTTGTTTGGAATGTGGGAACAAAATAAAGACGGCTGTCTTTGCTTCTACGGTCCAAGTGACTTCCTTAGCACTCAAAAAAAAAAAAAAAAAAAGTAACTTTTATAGACATCTTAAGTTTTGATTTTTTTAATGTGTGGTAATATACTTAAGCTAAAGTGATAAAACAGTATGTTTCAATTTTTTTTTAAAAAAAATGCATAAACAGCTGGGAGTTGGTGGCGTACGCCTTTAATCCCAGCACTTGGGAGGCAGAGGCAGGCGGATCTCTGTGAGTTCGAGGCCAGCCTGGTCTCCAGAGCGAGTGCCAGGATAGGCTCCAAAGCTACACAGAGAAACCCTGTCTCCAAAAAAAAAAAAAACAAAAACAAAAAAAAACAAAAAATGCATAAATAATAATCTGATGTGAACAAGTATTGGGACCAGAACAAAGCTGTTTCCTTAGTTAGTGCATATGGAGTCTCATAGCAAGACATCCAGCAGGGACCAAAGCAGAAAGTGGTGGAAGGACAACAACCATGTGCTCAGGTTATTATTAAAGAAACAGTGAAGCCACCATCACAATGGAGTTCCTTGACTCACTCCCATGTGCTCCATGAAATGCCACAGATTTCCCCAGAAGCACTGAGGGGCTAAGGTGGGGACAGGCAATTGTCACCTTGACATAGTCTCTGTTCTCAGAGAGACCTCGTATAATGGAATCACTATGAATCTATAATAAAATCATACCCCAAGTTCAGCTAATGCGCTGGTGAAGGCAAACGGCAGAGTCAAGCAACAGAGTGCAGCTGGACAGGGAATGCTTCTCTGGGGCCAACATGCAGGCTCATACCTGTCACTCTAGTACATGGGGGCAGAGGCAGGATAATCACTGTGAGTCTGAGGCCTGATCTACATATCGAGTTCCAGACCAGCCAGGGCTTCACAACTCCATCTCAAGCACACAAAGGCTCTCCAAAGAAATGCCTCGTTAGAACAGCACCATTTGAGGAGACACTACAAAGAAAGGCTCGAATCATCATAATGACCTAGTGTCTCAGGATCTGCGAATGCTAAGGCTGGAGGCAAGGTATGTTGGTCCTTCCTAGGAACAGCATGAAGGCGGGTGTGTCTTTGGCTTTTTAAACATGGGTAGTAATGGAAGGGGAACTTGGCTGACCCATACCACAGAGGATCATCAGAACAGGAGTTTGGTAATCTTGGTAGGATGGAGGAGGGTATGGAGAGGAACAAATGATTTATTTACATTTTAAAGAGCAGGTCTTGTGATGCAGAGCAAAGGCTTATGGGATGAGGAGGACTGCTGTGGACAGGCAAAATGAGACACAGAGAGAACAGGTAGGGAGTTGTACTTGAGATGCAGGCCAGGCAGTGGGGCCCAACCTGAAGTGGAAGAATGGTGCTGATGAAGCTTGGAAACCCTTGACAGATGATGGATTAATTAGATGTGAAAGGGTTAGGGAAAAGACCAAAGCTCAGCTGTAGGCTTTTCAGGTCTTTAATGGTAAGTTAAAGATGGTGATAGAGTTAACTCTTGATTACATTACCAAGAGAGTCTGAGGGACATTTAAACCAGAGGTAGGTCAGGGAAGATTAGTCTAGTGATGGGTTTTGCTTAATCCACTTATTCATCTTTTATGACATTCAGTACTTCTCAAAGTGTATGTGTGCGTGTGTGTGCAAAAGCACACATACATTCATGTTGGGAGAAGTAGGGGATTTGGGGCTCTTACTCTTTTAATCTCAAATGCCCATGGAAGCCATATTTCTAGAAAGCAACTGACATCCTCAGGGGATGCTAGGTGAGGACCACATCTTGACTTCTCATAGAACTCTCTGACACTGACATCTTTATCATCCAAGGGTAGAGCCTGCTGCTATGGAGTTCATGACACATGAGAATCAAGACGGACTGACTTTACTTATTGTCTGTGTTTATTTGTTGCCCTCTGGGTTAGGAATGTCTCAGTGCACATGACAAAGTATCTGCCATACATGTCAGGAGGGTCATTCAGTGATGTGCCCCGAGTAACCTGCAGCTATGTGAGGAAACACACAGTCCTGTGGAGAGCTCTTAGCAGAAGTTAACTCTCCTCTAATACAGTAGACAAGTGAGGCCAACCAGTGCCTCTGATTCCCAGACCTTTATACTCTGTCTCTAACAGAGAGAATTTTCATTTTATTTTTTTGACACTCAGGGAGTCTTCAAAGACCCGGTAAACCATAAATGTCTAGGATAAAAGCTTGGGATGGCAAAGAACAAAACTATCCTTTCAAATTGTACTAGGAAATAAAATAACATCAATCTCACAGTGCTGACTTATTAATCTAAGAGTTACAGAGGACAGCCTTTGTCTGACTGAGACCAAATGAAACACTTTCCCATTTCCTGTCATTTTTTCTGGAAGACATTCTGAATTTATTGTGGATGAATATCAGGCACATTTAGAACAAACGGTATAGTCACCACGGTTTCCTATTGGGTGAACATATGAATTCTTGTTCTCCAGAGGAAGATGAAACTACTTAATGTGGCTAATATAGGGTGACTCTTAGTGACATGCTCAGCTCCGCCCATGCTTGTTATCTTCTCTCTTGACATTTACAACCACCTTTAGTGCCTTTGGAGGTGGGGGGGCACATTACTTCTTCCCTCATTTTGAGAACAGAAGCTCTTGCTCTGTGCCTTCAAAGCTGTTGTATCACCCTTCCCTTGTCTAAATTATCACAGCCTATTGGCTTGGCTGCCCCCATTAGACTCAGTGTGCAGAGAAGGTATGGCTCTTATTTATCATGTTTCCCATGGTGTAGTCAGTGTCCAGCCTATCTCATGCTTCATAAATCATAGTCCAATGAAAGATTCCATGAACCACAGAGTCCCCAGGGCTAGGATAGATCTTGATAAGCTTTAACATCTTGCTACATTTTTTAAGATTACTGAATATATATACTAGGAGATTAAGAAGGGAGAATGAAGATTATACATAATGCATATGAGGCTATGGAAAAGCTATGTAGCTGAAGACACCAAGATCCCTGTTTGCTTAGGAGCAAGATTAGGAAAGCAACAGGGTTTGTTTTGATATATTCTGATGCTAGATATGCAAATAAGAGACCACAGTACCAGTTTTCTAGTAGTGATGGTCACAGAAAACACCGTATCTCTTAGTGTATGCCTATATGCATGGTAGACTAGTACCCAGGAATTGTATCAAAGTTTGCAAGAGGTATAAGATGGCAGAAGCATTAAGAATCAAAGCCATTGCCTTCTAACAAACACAAAACAAAAATCCAAGAGAAAACTATGGGAAGCTTCCTTGGGACAGTGGGTAGGCAATGCCTTCCTGTCTCCCAGGCATTTTCCTCAATTTTCCTTATCCATTGTTAAAGCTTCTTCAACATGCACCATCGTGTAACTCAGAGAAAAATACTCTGAAGGTTATGAGGAAACAAGGCCTCTGCCCTCCCAACATCAAACTCAGCTCTAGCTGGTGCATATACTATCAAATCTAAGATAGATAAAACAGATCCTAAGAACCAAGGGGCTCTACAGGGGTGTCAGCCTCTGACCTGAGAGGGAGCAGGTTTTCTGGGCTGAGAACGGAAGGCTGCATATAACAGCTGGAAAGGCTAAGTTAAGGCATGCCATTGAGAAAACAACGTATAAAGTGGTGAACAGACTGGCTTGCCTAGAATGGAGAGCTTTATTAATTGCAAAAACAATTCAGAGAGATGGTGACTCTTTGACCTTCAGCATCTAGGTAGACAGTACCAAGTTTCCAGTAATGAGTTAAAACATGGCAATGAGGATTAGCTTTGGATGGTCAATGACATACAAGCCCTCATATATCCAAATGCCTAGAATTCTAGCAACGCCACATCTGAAATAACATATTATAAAAGACTTGAGAAACTGGCATTTTTTTATTTGGTAAAGGCAATTTAACTATTTTTCCAAAACAATGATTCCTAATATTTTCGGGTCTTAATTCCTGTGCCAGATTACACATTCTGCAAAGAAAACCAATCCTTACTTTTGTTTCAATCTTCTGTGTCTCAGAAGTGGAGGTCAGGAAAGCTTCTGCAAGACCCTCCTTTGTGGAGAGTCCTTAGCTCTCAGCCCATCCCTGTCACTGTACTACAAAGTGTACCCTGCGTGACCTTCAGAAGGAAGACAGTCAGCTGACACTGTTGCAAAGTGAGTGACACAGACTAAGGTTACAAAGATTTTTCCAGTTCAAAGTGGCCACCCATACATATTTTTGTGATTTGTTGGTGTAACAGACATACATAAATAATGCCCAAAGACTTAACACTTCCAAAGACACTGAGTTTCTCTCAAGGGAAGCCACTGTCATACACATAAAGTCCTGGTGGTGGCTCAAGCAACATGACATAGGAAAACACCACTTCCCTTAAGAAGTTCAAATCAACATCAGGGATGTGTTGTGGCACTGCTCAAATCCCTGAAATGATGTGTCATTCAGTTAGTATTTAAAAATAAAAACAGACTCTCATCAAATTGAGAGAATTACATTTATTTTACGATGGTCAGGATCAAAGGACTTGACTTTAGATGGGCAGTTGCTGGGGGCCTTTTCTGACTTCTGACAGTGACTCAGCCCACTTTATTAATGAGCTAAAGCTAAGTAAATGATGAATCAATGCCTGCGAAGCAGGAAAAGATGCCAGTGCCCCACTAAAAACGCAAAGTGTGATCAACCTGTTTCCGTTAAGAAAGCTGCTAGAGTTTTTACTGGGGGATTTCCCAGGCAAACAGAGCAAAGATGTATAAACCCAGAACGGAAGGTAAGCCCATTTCCTCTCTGCCTTTTCATCCTGGTCCCTAGTGCAAATACAGTGAATAATTCAGGGCTTCTTCATGTCATCCTCTTCTCCAACCTGATTGGGAGAGATAAGCCACATCTCACATTTGCCCAGTCCAGTTAGTGAGGTGTAGGGTCAGAGCACATATCCTGTGGCAAGGACATGCAGCAACAAAAACCTGAAAAAGTGCAAACGTCTCTATTTCACTCATTCACATAGAGCTCCTGTGTTGTCCTGTTCCCTTCTTCCTTTATCTCTCCATAGTTACTTACACTATGGGTCATCATGATCATGGAACATTGTCTAGATGCCAACCCTAATTCCCCAGTCACACCAAGGTACCATGTGTTTGTCTAAGAAGCCTAGTGCGAGCTCTATGATGAACACCACTTTTAGTCCATTTGGAAACTGTAAAACTGTAAAACTGAAATAGATAAGCTCAGGTAACTGAAGAATAGATTTTTTGTTTCCAACGACCATGAATGTAATGGGTGGTGAGCATGGGCGTGGTTTTGCTGACAGTTCCTTTGAGGGGAGGCTGTACTTTACCATGTACACATGGCTGTTAAAATAATTCTTACCTTCTGATTCCCATTTCTAATCATTGCATACGTCCACATGTGGTTCTTTTACAATCTCATAAAAGTCATTCTCTGACATTCATTTCCTACTCTTTTTTTTTTTTTTTAATTTTTCAACTTTTGTTAAAGGCACAGTTTTCCAGAGACAACTTGGGCATGGACTTGGCTTCTGTTCTTTATTCTCTGACAAATCTGCTTCCTAATTAAGCCCTTGAGTGAATTCTTCTTACTTGTTTGTCTTACTCCAAGGCATCATATTGTTCACAAGGAAACCTGAAATGGCTTCACGTTGTACCCTTCCATCTCTTGTTCCAACTGACAACTGCTCTCTTATGCAGAGTCCTTCCTCTATAAAGTCAACCTCATTGCATGTTTCTTCTAACAATGGCTATTTACTTCCAGTAGGATAAGGGCAACTCCTCAGTTTAAAACACATGGCTCCACAGAAGTCAGATAGCCCGTCATCACCCAGTCATCATCCATGTGCATGGTGCTACCCTGAGTGGTCAAGACCGTTTTGCTTGCTGCAAGCCCTCTCTTCCTACTCATTTTGCAGGTGTCCTTGCTGTCTGAGATGCTGCCCCCTTTTATCTGTATAGAGAAAACTTCCTTTGCTCTCAATGCCTATGCCACCATGCCTTTCACTCATGGAGAAACTGGCTTTGTGGTTCATTGAAACAGATGCACCTAGGAAACAGAGGTATGAGAACCCACCTCTAGCCCCAAACAGATAAAGCCATAGGAAGATTCAGAAATAAAAATGGAATATTCAGTTTTTCAGGGATTTTCCCATAGAAATACTTTCTGAGGATGATACCAACAAAAGTATTGAGTGAACAGTAGCTTCCTGACAGTCATATAATATTTTCTGTCACTTTGTCATCTTTTCCCAAGGTGCTGCAGTTTGAATCTTGAACAATTGCCCATGGTCTGTGTGTTGACACATTTTCTGGGTTACTATCCTGATGTGCTCGTTGGGGAGGAAGTGGAACTCTAAGGAAGTGGGGTCTAGTGACAGAAAGTGAGGTTGCTGGGGACATGCCCTTGAAGGAGAAATTGAGAATGTAGTGCCTTCCTGCTTCTCTCTTTGCTTCCTAGCCACCATGAGGTGAGCAGGCCTTCTCGGCCACAGACTCCCACCCTGATGAACCCAAGGCCCAGTGACCATGGGGTGAAATCACTGAAACAGTGAACCAAACCCTACTTGTATGTTTACTGTTTTTCAGACATTTTTGTCAATAATGGAAAGCTTCCTATTACATAAACTTATATTGCTATCTATGTGACCATGGCACTTTTTGTATCTGGAGAGCCAGCCCCTCAACTCACTGAAAACTGAGTCCTGACACAAGGTGCTGTGGCAAAGATGGGACATTGTGATACATTTTCTAGCTCCTGACACTTGAGTTGCTGTTGACTGCCAGTATCATTTCATTTGTTATAAAAAAATGTAACAGATAATGAGGTATTTGGTCCACATGCTTTGTGTATGTTACTTTTAAAATGTCACCCCTGGGTAACTCAACCCACCAACGGATTATTAATAAAATTCAGCGGCTGTCGGAGCTCTTCTCTTGGCGGTAACACCTATTATGAGAGAGAGACAGATGGCCTTACCTCTCGGTGCTTGCGTCCACAGCTGTGAGTGGAGGTAACTGGGAGGAGGGGTTGTGGGGGCTCCCCTGTACATTATGTCCCGGAGAAGGGTGACTGACAGGATGTGGGGGTGGCACGGCCCCAGCAGCTGTTGCACTTCGGTTTGGATGATTGCTGGCAAAAATGGGAGCTGAAATCAAGAGAGAGAGGCAGCATGAGAAGGTGCCACGAAAGAGGCCACATTTAAACACCAAGGCTGACAGCAGGCATATTTCAGGGGCTTGTTTGTTTTTCTCTGAGTGCCTTTTAGGGAACAATTCTCCCCTTCGTGGATACACATAGCTTTTGTTTCTATGGTGGAACAGGTTCCCTGGCTCTTGCGTCTTCAGCACCATCTCAGGAGCTCCAGCTGGGCTTGCTCCAGGCTCACCTTTGTCTCTGAAGTGCTGTGTGCCCTGCCAGCTTCCTAAATGGTCATCACAATTACTCCATCTTGTGCTGTTGGCTTCTAAGAAAACATTTTCGTGTCTGTGCCTTTTCGTGTCATGGTTGTATGATGGCATGTTCAGTCAGCTGACTGCTAGGGGCACAAGACAGGCCTTCTGCTCCTTCTCACTGTGTAGTTAGACACTATGGGTCATGTCCCTCCATAGTCATTGTAAAATTAACAGAACCCACATAACTTGTCACAGCATAGGGTCCCATACCCTTAACTAAGAGCCTAGAATACTCAGGCATTTCTTTGATGGTGTGATGAATATTCTTGTTCTTTCTCCAAAGAAGTCCTCATCTAAGATGACAAAATAGGAAAAGCTGGCCCTCATACACAGCTCTGGGTGCCTCCCCCCACCAACACTGCCACTCTCACACTAATGGTGAGTCTCAGCCCCGTTCTTGGGGCAGCCTCACCTTTGAGAGCTGTATCTGACCTCAAACTTGCCTGCGTGCCCATTTACATCAGCTAATTGGAACCATGTCATCTGATAACCAGGGCTTGTCACTTTCAAAGTCTATCAGAGAGGAAGGACCTTAGTGTGGGGGACCTACTCGGCAGACATATCATTAGGCTGCAATCAGGCGGCATCATTACTGGCTCTCCTCCTCTTCCTTCCTTGCACACAGCACTGCTGTGTGCCCAGTCCTGCTCCTTTTGAACTTTACCAATATCAAAGAACAAATGGATCTTTTTTAATTAAAGAAATCAAGTTCAGGATTAAGAAAGTCATATTATCAGAAAAAGATTTGAAGGTTTAAAAGTTCAGGGAGTTGTATTTTTAGACCAGTATCACTTTCAGCCAACCTCACCAGGGTAGAATTAAGACCCCGGGTGACCCAGCCCCCAAAAGACTAATCCAATGGAATAAGAGTTCAAGGACTTAGGGGAGCATGTGAAGAGGCAGAATTACCATCTTCCCGCTCAAAAAGCTCCTGACATGGGTGTGATCTGATGTGAAGGGTTTATTTCTGGTAAATCAGCATTCTGTCAGGCTTACTCGTATCCTCAGAAACCTTCACCCTTCCATAGTCCTCTAGGTCCTAAAGTGGTAGTGAGGCCAGGAAGTGCTTACTAGTTCAAAAAGTCAACCCCAAGCTTCTCTTGTGCGTGTCAGCCTGCATGCAAGTTGCACATTTGCAAACTTGCTGGAGTCACCTTATGAATCACTGCCCTCATTTGTGCCCTGCTGGCTCAGGGAACCACAATTCTGCTTGTATTCCAAATAATAATGTGGACCAAGGGAGAAGGCTGTTTGGATTGACTGTAGCAATAGTTTCAATATTGGTGTTTGTCAGCATGGAGTGTGGATTTTATATACTGTTCTAAAAACTAATGGAATAATAGGTCACACAAACATCATGAAAGCATAGCTACCTTGAAAAATAATTCTGCTTAAATATAGAAACAACAGCTCTCATTTATTTTGTAATTGGTGCTGAATATACCCTTCACTTATGTACCCCTAGAGGTATTTTTGTTTGTATGTGTTTATGTTTATCACAAGGGACACACTGCCTTGCTGTTAGCAACCTAGTGGGCAATAGGAAACTTGGTTGCTCATGCTATGCTTTACTCTATGGTTCAGCAGAAAATAGGGTGTTTCCCAAAGGTTTGCAGTAACTGCTGATTTCACATTAGCTACAATTAAATAAGCTAAACAATATGGCACCACAATATGGCCTGTCACTCAAAGTGAGGAGTTGCTGAGGAACTATCCTTTCTCCTAGCCAAGTCACAACCAACCACCTATTGTTTGCTTATCCATCATCTATCCATCCAACATTATTTTTTTAATTTTATATATTTGAATTACAAACAAGATTGAATTACATGATGATCCCAGTTCCCTTCTCCCTCCCTTCCTCCCCTACCACCCCCAACTAAAATCCTACCTGTCATATGTCATTTCTTCTAATCTACACCTGACTCAAAATTTCTGATTCCTCATGACCATCCAACATTATTTTAAATGATGAGTCTGCTTTATATGTATACATACACATATATATTAGTTATTCTATCATTTTTGTACTACTGTCCTTGAATGGGTTTCAGCTTAAAAATGGAGAAATACCCGTATGCATTAATTCTATCAAAATACCAAGATTTACTAAGGTTGACCTTTTAACAATGTTCCAATACACACTAACTTGTGGTTCTACCCAAACAGGTAGGTGACCACATTCCAAATTAATTACAACAGTTTATACTTTAGTACTTTTGCTAAGTCCTCTACTTTGACATGCTTATTTTACTATTTTCACCTTCCTCTCCCTCACCCTCTCCCTCCTCATGCTGGGGACTGAACCCAGAACATTATGCTTGTTAAGAAAGTGATTTTCCATTGAGCTACAACCCTGGCCTCTTTATGTACTTCTCTAAGGTGCCGATCATTCCACAAATAGTTATGAAGTAGCTATCATATGACAGACACAAAACTTGGTCCTGGGATAAACTATAAAATAAGATCTGCTATCTCCAACCGCATCAATTCATGTTTGCTTTCTTAATGAATAAAGATAATCAAAATGCCAATAAAATATATCTTGGGGCTCTAGTATAGAGGTAGAAATTTTATCCAACAATTTCTGTCCTTTTCTGATCAAAGGTTGACCCAGGGAAGTGTTAATTCTCTCAGATTTGTAAGCAGATTCATGCCTCAGAGGCCTAACCTCAAGAAATCCAGGAGTCTTAGGGCAGAAAGCCAGGAGTACAATGGTAAACTGAGGAAAGGACTGTCCAAGCTATATGAAGGTACACTACAATGGCCAGGGAGAGGTGGTGGTTGAGAAGGTGTGCTGGGTAAGGTATTTGAAGTGACTGGCTACGGATTGGTTTTTTCCAAGTGTTACAAGCTCCGAGGTCAAACACATGTCCACAGTCCTTCCCTTTATAGCTATAACTGATTCATAATACTGAAATAGAAAAAGATCCCCTATGAGGCACCCCATGAGAAGAAGAAATAGAGGGCCTCAGGCTTCAGTTTAAAGTCTGAATTTGAAGGTTTTTGAACAGTTTCTTACATAGGGCATAATCAATCACTTTTCTGCAAAAGAAAGCCAATCACTTACTTCTGTGTTGTAATATATGTGATGAAAATTACAGAGATTTTATCAGAATTATAGAGAGATTAGGCCTTAGTTGAAAGAAACTAATTATCAATGTGTATACAGAAGAGTCTGCCTGCAGAGTCCAGGGTATAATTGCTAGTTGCAGATATTACTTATGACCAAAATAATGACATGAAATTGAAGATAAGTAATAAGAGAAACACACCTGGCTTTCTAATGTACACCCAAAGGACAACTCTCTGAAGTCAGCTAGCTACAGGCATGGGAACTAACTATCCTTGGCCTTTATCAAGGACCCACAAGTCGCAGAAACTGCTATCATGGCCCAGAAAATGTCTTTGCTGTCCACAGTGATTTCCAGGAATGTCTAACCTTACCAAACCAAACATCTAGGCTATACTCTTAAGTATATAGTCTCCAAGTATTGCTCCTTCATTCATTTGAACAAAACATTCCAATACCTTCTTTGCATAAAGCAGGTGCTAACTCTTAGTGTTTTAAGTTTCAATACCTGCTGGCTTCTCACAGACCTGCCTGCTTCAGCATATGCTCACTGACAAATGCACAGTCTTTGCCAAGGGATTTCCAATCTTAGGAAGAAACTCTCCATGCTGGGGTGGAACTATGAGGTTATTCACAAAGGGAAAAAATATTTCCGTACTTACTCAAAATGATTTCCACAACTCAACCAGTGGAGTGTACAATGCGGCCTATTGATCAAAGCATACAGAAGAGACTGGAGCCCTCCAGAACACAGCACAGCATTAACAAAACTGTTGTGATCAAATCAACCAGACACAGACTTCCCTGGAGGCAGCTTTCATTGTTGGTGTCACCTTGGGGGTCAGTGCTGTCTCCAAAGCTCGAAGGGGGCTTTTCAGTGAACTTCCAGACAGGGCTGGTGACTGGCAGCTGGAACAACTGATTAGGCACAGCAAAGGAACAAACTAGAAACCCTTATTGCCTTTGTGATTAAGAGATGGTGGAGTCCCCAAGGAAATGAAGCCTGATCAAGCAATGAATGTATAAACTCTGCCTGCTGCCCAGAGCCAGGAGCCCTGTTCCCCCTACTGCCATGGACTCTTTCACCGGGGTCTGGCTTATGGCAGTGCTAGGGAGAGGTGGCTCTGTGATTCACATGGCTCTTAGATGCTATCTCAAAGGCCCTTGGGGCCACAGAAGTCCAGTCTGCCACCTTAAGCTATTTCAGTTAGTCAATATCAATCAGCATATCTCTGTTACAACTATTAATATATTATTTATTATTAATAACAATAATATTGTTACTAATATAATAGTTGTTATATTATACAGTACTGTGATATTATAATTAATGCATTATATTATCAATAACTATTAATATATTATTTATTATTAATAATAAATATTAGTATAATGATTGTTATAATATATTGTGTAATGTTATGTTGTTAATTATAATAATTGATGTATTATATTATCAATAATTATGACTATATTATTTTTAATGAACAGGGCACCTTTGGGGATATTTCACTTGTGAGGTATTTAACATATGAACGGAGGATGCAAGGAGTACTTTAGGGACCCCAAATAAAGACTACTTGCCTTGGGCCATCCCAGAGCTGGGGTAGGGTACCATCCACATCATTTGGTGACTGTTTCCATCCATCCAGAGGGTGGGCACACAGACTTTCCTGTTAGTCAGGGGCATAAAATAGTAGCTAGCATAGACAGGTCTGGTGGAATAAACTTAGAATCCTTGATAACAGGGAGAGTAAAGCAAGGGATTTCAAGTTCAAGGCTTGCCCGGGCAATTTAGTGAGACGGTCTCGAATAAAAGTTGAAAGTGGAGCCGGGTGTTGGTAGTGCAGGCCTTTAATCCCACCACTCGGGAGGCAGAGGCAGGTGGTTCTCTGTGAGTTCGAGGCCAGCCTGGTCTCCAGAGCGAGTGCCAGGATAGGCTCCAGAGCAACACAGAGAAACCTTGTCTTGAAAAACCAAAAAAAACAAAAACAAAAACAAAAACAAAAACAAAAACAAAACAAAACAAAAAAACAAAAAAAAGTTGAAAGTAGAAGTTATGGATATAGTTCAATGGGCAAGTCCTTGAATAGCATGTGTAAAACTAGCTTCAAACCTCAGGGCAGTAAAGTATAGCTATATTTCTGTTCTTTGAGATGAAATAATCTGATAACCCAAAAGAGCCATGGAAGGAAGACATATTTTCTGATTCCCTAGATCTTAGGCCGAGGCAGGTTTGAGAATCTAAACTTCTTGTGACTCTCCAAGTGGTCCAGGTACACATATGGGTAGCAGGGGCTGAACTAGGTCTCAGCTCCATTTCATCTGCGTCCTTCTCCATACTGGGGAACTCACAGTTAGGACTGATCAAATACTTGTCAAGTGCCAAGGACATATAAACATTTGCTATTTATCGATGAGGCTTGAGGTCTCATCTGATTCCTGGTTAGATGAAAGGCTATAGTCACTCGGTGAGCAACAAGTGAAGGTGAAATTCAAAGTGAGACTTCAGGTCATATGCCCCTAACCATCACCCCACACTACCTCTCAAGTGCCAGTTGGATTCAAAACAAGCTGCATCCATATCTAGCAGGGAACCTGAAAAGTGGAGTGGAGGCACACAGGTGGCTGCAACACTCAGTGAGACAGACGGTCAAAAATGCACTCTCTGTCCCTGCCCATTCTCAGCCCTGATGAGGGAAATCTACCAGTTCTGAAATGTAATCCAGACAAGAAATTAACTGAATTATTTGGTTTGGAAAACAAACAGCTGGTAAGAAATGTGCTTTTTCCCAAATAAAGGTTTCAAATCCATGTCAGAGGCATATTGATCCACAGGCAAGGAAAGGAGAGAGGCCTGCAGGGTGATGCGTGAGCGATCAGTTATAGGAGCCCTTTAGTGTAGCAAGCAGGATATCCTGGGCCATCGATAATGAGCCTAGAGGAGATTTACTCCGTGTGTGTGTGTGTGTGTGTGTGTGTGTGTGTGTGTGTGTGTGTGTGTGTGTGTGTGTGTGTGTAGAGACCACTGAGCTTCCCTGCAAGCCCCTGCTTCAGGGCATTCATGGTTCCTGAAAAGCCCTAGCATGGCTCCGGCCTGTCCTCACTAGAAAAAGGAATCAGAGTTATTCGAAGATGATGACCCTCACTTGTAATGAATGTCAGAGCCCTGTTGGTTGGGCTCCTGAGAAATGACATTAATTGCTTGGTGGCTATCACAAGGGAAGAAGTCTGGGCTGACCATTCATCTCTTAGGCAGAGTTTCAAGGGTCAAGGCACAGAGGAGCAAAATAATCGATGAGCCCAAAGTAAATCGGCTCTCAAGCAGACATTAACAAGAATTAGAGGGTCCATATGAAAGGTGAGCTTAATCTTGTCTCTCCATCTCTCTCCTGAGAGGAGAAATTCAGACTTGGGAGGAGTTCAATAAATCATTTAACCGCAGTGGTGATTTTGGCTCCTCTGGCCTCATCAGAAATCAAGCACTCAGGCCAGACAGTGCCAGCATGGTGAGGAATAGAAAAAAGTGCACCCAATGGGAGTTACATGGATCTGCATTTGAAGCTCAGCTCTAATGATTGCCTGACATTTGTTCATCTTAAAAAGGGTAATACTTTACAGGATTGCATGAAGAAATATAGATATACAATGTATTAAAAGCCCAAAATGGGGGCTGGAGAGATGGCTCAGCAATTAGCACCCTTTACTGCTCTTGAAGAGGGCCCAGATTTGGTTCCTAGTATCTGCATGGGAACTCACAAACAACTGTAATTCCAGTTTCATGGGACTGACACCCTCTTGTGGCCCAGCCTTTGTGGACACTGCACTGTGTACTACAGTCAGAACACTGATATACAGAAAATAAGTAAGATCAAAAAAAAAAATAAAAACCCATAGCACAAAGGCTGAACTCCGTTTATACACTTACAGAATGCCCTTATCATTTGACTGTATTATTGCAATTAATACAATTTTAATACGATTAGGGCATCACAAAGACATACACTGCTCCAAAACGGTATATATACAATTAAGCTCCCTCATCTAAGGCCCAGATAGAAAGAAAAAAAAAGGCATATAAACTGTGCATTGGAGTTCCTCACAATGGAGAGGGTTATGCATCACATTCAATCAGCTTTTTATTGTTCAATATTTTTATGCATGTGCTACAAAGTGTCTGGGGCCTAGAACGAATCCTCATAGGGTTAAAATGTTGTCCTTTACTTTGAAGGAGTAATACACACCTTTGAGATACAACCCATAATACATTTCAGTTTAGAAGATAACAAGTCATTTTCATGCATGACTGCACTTCGTTAAGGAGAGAAAATGGGGTGTTAGTAAAATGTCAACACAATTGTCCCTCTTGAAGCTTAGTTTATCTTGAAGTATTTTTACAATTTCAGTGCTTCTTTTTGTTTGTTTCTCCTCTCCAAGAGCATATAGATCCAGTCTTGGTTAATTTTCAGAATTTAAAGAAAGACTTCCCTTTAGATGCTCTGAGGAAAATGTCCCATATTGGGGCTATCCAGAAATTTGGCCCCCAAAAGTGAAAATTTAAGTCTAATACCATCTGCTGTTCTTCACGAAACACCTCAAAGCAATTTAATTGCACTGTCATCCAATGGAAAACGCCCTCCTGACCTAAATTCACACACCAGAGTTTTCTAGCAAGGAAAATGCCTGCCAGGGCAATTTGCTAGGAAGCCTGTATTTAATTCTAAAGTTAATTGGAGAATGGGAGAAACCCCAGTTTACAGTAATCTTTGTTGTGGATGAGAAGGCGCTGTTCCCTTTTTCCTTCCTGCCTAATGTCAGGGTACTGCCCCTCTGTCTCTCCATCAGGAAGGGTGAGACTGCATCCACAATCTGGCTGTGTTAGGAGAAAGCAACTTCCTAAGGGTCTGCACATTCTTCCCTCTAATCTTTCCCCTCTCCTCGCGGCATGAATAATTTTAATATTGCCAATCACTAAAACTCCATTCTTTCTGCCCGCCTCCCCCCAACCCCCACTTTGCAGTGTGGAGTATCATTATCCAGCAGCCCCATAACAGCATAATGAAACAATCCCTTCTCAACCGCATCGGGTGGCTGTCAGACTAAAATGACAATGCCCGTACATCCCTGACATACTACCCTCAGCTAATTGATGGCAAACAATGGCAACTGTCTCCAGTGCTCTAAGACAAAGAAAACATACATGTGTCACCTGACAGGAGAGCTACCTGGCAATGGATAAAGCAATGTTTTAGGGGGCTGCTGAATTAAGGTAAGTAAGGGTACAGCTCAGAAGAATGTACCTATTAGCTTTGTGTTTAACTGTGCCGCTGTTCACTGGGGAACAGAAATAAATAAGGTAAAGTAAGAATTTATTGATGTCTGGACAGTTACATGAATATTCAGGTTCTCTTACAAACAGATATTCTCCCAAGAGCTCCGAACTTCAGAGTAGGCAGTCCAATTACATTTCTAGCTCACACAGCTAGATTTACCACCAGGGAAGATGTTATTAGTGTTGGGGAGAGTACACAGGCTCTCAAGCCTTTCTGGAATATACCATGATACAACTAGAAGGTATGTCACCAGCGTGAATGTCAAAGGTTACCATCAAACATTCTGAAATACCAGGTGTAATTAGCTTCTGTTCGGGGAAAGTTCCTGGAACATCTGTGCTTCAGAACAAAGACATTCTGTTGCAACTCGAATGGCATCATTCTGGCACTTCTCTGGGGCCAACATTTCATGCAGCCCTGTTAGATCTTTCCAGACAATTCATGACACATCAAACCTCAAACCTCAGACTATGTTTCTCTTCTCTTAAGTATCAACTCTCCTACTCAGTCACCCTAAATTACACAGCAAAGTTGGTAGGGTATAAGTGAACATGCAAATCAGTCAAGACTTCCCTTTGGATATCTGCACTGTCTCTCTATGTACTTTAGATTTTCACCCCCTGTCAGAATGAAAAAGCAGAAAGAAGAAAGATGGAGCTGGCATGGCTAACTGCTCCTGGTGGTGATTAGAAAGTTCTCTGCTCTGTCTTTGTAGCAAAGTCCAACTTATTCATAAAAAGTAATAACCATTTTAGCAAACATATTGGGTCTCCTAACCCTTGCTATGTATTCTATGACGATACCACCAAATGTAGAATCCTTGACCCCACCTGCTCTACATCCATATGGACTCTGAACTTATGTGTAGTCAAGGCTGCTTGCAAACAGATCTGTAGCAAGGACGGCCAACCTGGTTTTGATGTCCTTGCTCTTCTAGCAAAATGAAATGCTGGTCTGTGGACTCTGAGGGAACCTCTCTTTTCTAGGTGTGTTGCAGGAACTGAGGTACAGTGAGGGACCAGCCTTCAGTCATCACTGGCCTGAGGCAAAACTGCACAGACAATGAAGTTGGTTTTGTTGTGGCCCTTTCTTCCATTTTCACACCTTGTTCTCACAGCCTTTCTTTACCCTTTAGCTTACTGGACTCATAAACAGATAGTCACATTTTATTAAGAATTCATGTTCCCATACAACATTTTGGAAAGAATTTTGATTGAATATTTTTCCCTATTTGGGAAACAGAAGCTTCAGTTATACTGTCTTCAAGGTCTCCTGTGAGACACAATGTATTTTGAGGAAGCAAGTATGTTCCCTGTTGGACTATGACCAAGTGGGCCCCTCAAGCTTGATGTTCAGCTTCTTGTTTTATTTCTGAGGATTGGTATGTACATCTCAGGGAGGCTGTGATTTTAGAAAATAGGTGTTGGTACTCTACAGGCTGAGACACTCCCCCTTCCAGAAAGAACAAATGTGGATAGGGCAAAACCATGACAGCTCCTGGATCTCACTGCCAGCCTCTGGCTCGTCATGCCTAAAACCCAGTTCTTTTCTCTCTGTAAGCCTCCTCCTGGATGAGAACCTTGTCTGTCATGGCATTCCACCCCAGGCTGCCTCTATAGGTCTTCTTGTTAGTTGATGAATCCAGGGAATGATTCTTCTATTTGAAGCCTCTAATCTTAGGGCGTTCGAGAGCATCACAGGAAAGTTAAAGAGGAGGAAACTCAGCCTGGATCCCTTCAAGGCAGACTTTTGCTACCATCTGCTTTCATTGCTGGATCTCATAAAGTTCTCTGCAAAAGCCATGGGCTGGGAGACTTCTTAAGTATCTGCTAAATCTAAAAGATTACAGGCCTAGCCAAATTCCTAAGCATTATATGCTCTTAACTCCTCTTAGTATACATTCTCTTCTTTAATTAATTTATTTTAGTTAATTCACTTTATGGCTTCCTTGATTTCATTTGGTCATTGACAAAGGTTCCAGATGTAAGTCTGAAGCTGAGGTCACTAAATTGTTTTTTTAGAAAGGACCAGAGAGTTTTAGGTTTGTAGCAAGAGGCAATGCCCTCAGTTCTTTAAGCAGCTATTCTCATCCAAAGCCTAATAACTTACTTTTGTTTAAATTTATCTTTAAAACTCTTAAAACTACCACTAGTTCTTTGGCCACGCAAAAACAGGAGGCAGGCCAGATGTGGCCTGTGGGTGGTTTGCTGATCTCCAGTGTAACACATTACCTATTGCATAATAGCTACAAAGAAAACACCATCACAGTAAGATTAGAGAAATACAAATTATAAAACCTAAATTGGGGGTAAGAAAATAGCCAAAAAATGGTTTTATAGGCACCATGGACTATATTTTGCCATAAATGACAGAGCCTGGATGAGACTCTTTGCAAAATGATACAAGGAGAGACCAAGGCTATACCCTCAGCGATGCCAACACAATGGCTTTGTGACACTGTGCCGGCCCAGGCCATCAATACAATTGCCTCTTTCCCACACATGCTTCACCTCACAGGTTCACTGTTCATTAAGTTCATTTTTCAAGCAGACATGGTGTGGGCACTCTGGAAAGCCAGTCTAAAGAGACTCTTTGTGGCAGTGGAACAAAAGTCTAGTGCAGAGATCTGAAAGTAGGGCTTAGGATCTATAAGCTCCAAGGTCGAATCCTGTCTTGGCTTCTTGGAAGAAACTGTCTCTGAACTCTCTGTAGTACTACCTGGGATACAAGGAGAGGACAAAAGGGGAGCTTGTGTCTGTCACAGAGATCAACTTGGCTTATCAACAGTCCTTTAAACAATGAGGGACGGGGGAGGAGAGGAGGGAGGGAGAAAGCAAGAGAGAGAAGAAGTGAGGGAGGGAAAGAAAGAGAGCCACTGAGAACTTGCAAGTTGCCAGTGAACACACTGGATTCTTTTCTGCATTTCATTCTCACAACAGCCCTATGGGATCCCTACTACCACCTATCCTAAAAGGAAAGTGACTTCCCTAAACCCAATACCCAGTAGGCAGAGAGCCAAGATGGGGCTTTAGATTTAGTTCCACAGTCTTTCTGCATGACACTCTTGTCTTACAAAAATACCAAAAACAAAAGCACTATTTTTGTATTCAAACTCTAGTAACCATCAAAATATAATTTTGACATTGTGAGTTTGGATTCATTGACACCTAAGTGGTGAGTTTCTGAATCTAATTTTATCTTTAAAGCCTCGAAGTAGATCTCCTGTATTAAAAACACAACATGAACTACTAGGCAAAGTACCGGGATAGAAAATTTAAAGAATTTTATTTTAGTTTTCTTTTATTCTACTCAATGATGCTGATTTAAGGTTTAATTTCTTTAGCTCCCACCCCTCCCCCATTTCTAAAAAAAACAACAACAAAACCCATCAGGGTGGCACCTGTCTCCTATTTTGTTCAGAACTGTAATATACATTTCCTAGTATTTGAACACAGCAATAGTTAGCACTAACAGATGTTGAACATTACTGCCTCCTAAGAACTCTTAATGTCATTAAGTCCAGTGATCAATCTCAATAAGGGGAATGTCTCAGTTGGAGGCAAGGAAGTGTTTCCATTTGTAAATATTGTGTGTGAGCAGAATGGCTTCATGGACAGTAAGTGAGACTTGTGTAAAACATGGTCACTAATGACATATATAACTTTTAAAAGGAGGCACAGAATGCTGCTCACTCTTACTGCTTGTATAAATATAAACTGCCTAAGCACCCAAGCACATGGACCTGAGGACATTTCTCTCCCATTGGCACTGGCCAGCAGGTATATTACATTTCTCAAAAAGTATATCCATTCCTTAGAAATGCTTGATGTAAAATCCAAGTATGATGATATATACCTGCAATCCCCAAACTGGTAAGGCAGAGGCAGGGGGATTTCTCTAAGTTCATTGTCAGTATTGTTTACATAGTGAGTTCTAAGCCAGCCAGAGTTGCATAGCAAGACACTATCTTTAAACTGGTAGGTAAAAAACAAGAGAGACAAAAAAGCTTGACTAGCCTGAGGAACAAATTCCTATCAGACTGATGATAGCTTCTCCTCTTTAATAGTGACCCGTCACTTTCTGCAGCAGCTCACTCCTACAAGGTGGAAGTGATAGACTCTCTCTACACTTTCAGAGGAAAGGATTCAGTGGAACAAAACCTGTCATTTCTTAGGACATGATTAGGCATTCACAGACAAACACTAGGGTAAGACTCAATTCTGCAGTCCAAGGCTGACAGATAGATAATATGGACCGACAGACAGATGGTAGATAGATAGATTCATAGATAGATGATTATTAATACATAAGTAGGTAGGCAGGTACATGGTTGATAGACAGATGGTAAATAGATAGATGATAGACAGATGAGATACATACATATATACATAGATGATACATACATACATACATACATACATACATACATACATACATACATAAATGTACACACAGGTAGGTAGATGATCGACAAACAAGAAGACAGACATGAACCATAAGCAACCAGGTTCTCTGAGACAGAACTGGGCCAGTGTGAAAGCTGGCCAAATCCAGATGGAAATAGTTGTCGAAGTGAGGCAAAAAGCGGTTAACTCAGCAAGAAGATCAAGACTCCAGAGAGGAGCCTGTGACTTCCAGTGTGGGGCAGAAGCAGTGGTTCAAGGCATGATTGGGGAACAGGAATGGGGCTGATCAGTCTATGACAATAACAAGGAAGACACAAGGAAGACACTATAAATAACAATCCCCAAGACAGAGCTTTTGGTTAACACAGAATGGGTACATGTCACCACAGTCAATCCAGCTCCGACACTACTCTCTTATTACTGTAAAATATCTCAAGTTTCACATGGGTTAATCCAGTAATGTCCTCCAGTTTACATCCCCATGCTATCCTTAAACTTTCTTTATAGTGTCCATACAACAATTGTAAGGAATTCTCACTATGACTACAAACACCAAAAATAAGCAGTTCTTAAAAAACAAACAAACAAACAAACACAACCCTCTGTGATTCAGACAGAAGGAACTAACTTCCTATTTCTTTCTTTCCTTGGAGGCTAACTTCAATACAAGTGGAGAGTCAGAACTTTGGACCCAAGTTTGGCTCATTTCCACACAGCCACAAAAGGTATTAGGTGTTTCAGTTTATAAGTTCTAGCCTGAATTCCATCCTGCCATGCATCTGTTCCTTCAGACCTGCTTCAGACAGACTACAAAGCAGATACATATGGCCCTTCTCATATCCTACTGAGAAAATAATATTAAATGAGTAGCGGGGTGGGGGGATAAATGACAACACAAAGACAACCAAGTCCTTTCCTAGTGGGGAACAAAGCCACAGCTGGCAAGCCTTATTCTTTGTCTCTTCTATGATGAAGTGTGGGACATTTCTTGTTCACCCCAGAAAATGTTTTTATAGGAAAAGCTTGTGCAGGTTGGAAAACTGACTGATCCAGCTTTATCTTGCATGAAAAGTCAGCAAGAGTACAAGGGAATACACACACAAGGACAAACCGAAGCACCCAATTTAGCCATCTGCAAACATATAAAGGTAGTAACAGCTGTAACTGCTCCATACATGTCAGTGTGACCTGTGCTGCCTGGGAACCAACATCTTAACTTGCTTTAATGGAGTGTGTATAATAAAAGCTCACTCTTAATTAGGAAACAAACAAGTGAGCCTTCTACAGATTTCTCTACTGAACATGTTGGTGTACTACAGGGTGACCCATACTCTAACCGCCCTCTACAAAATTCAAATGGAGTTTTGATAGAAGCCACATTCCCATATATTGTTAGTCAAACGAAAGATTCCAAAGTGAGCTGCCTGGATGAACAGCACCTGGCATCACCTGGGAACTTGTTAGAATAATTCCGCAGAGATTCAAAGCTTTGAGTTTGTTCAGAACTACTGAATTGGAAACTCCAGAGATGGGCTCAGAAAAGTGCATTTTCACAAGGCCATCTGTGGACGTTATATACACTGGTGGACTGGCTCAGGGTTAGGAAGGACTAAACTACACCATCAGGGACATTAAAGCCCACAGTAGAGGACACGGGGCTTGCTCCTAATGTCACTGACATCAGTCCAAGTTGATGGACAATCACCTACAGGAACTCTCTAATCAGTAGTTCTCAACCTATCTAATGCTGCAACCCCTTAACCCAGCTCCTCACATTGTAGTGAGCCCAGCCATAAAACTATTTTCATTGCTACTTCATAACTATAATTTTGCTACTGTTATGAACTGTAATGGAAATATCCGATATGCAGGACATCTAATATGTGACTCCTGTGAAAAAAAGGTCATTTGACCTTCATAGGGGTCACGACCCACAGGTTGAGAGCTACTGCTTTAAAGTGACCCAGTTTTTGACGACAGCTCAAGACACTACCAGGGGAGGCATCATAAAAGCACAGTCAGGTATTTCCTTCATATTCCCTTTTTTTCTCCATTCCCTCCTGTCCACCCCTATTTCAAAATTTCTCAGTTGCTTTCTCCCCTTTGTAAATTCCAAATAAAACAGTGCTTCTGAGGATAATGCAAGATATATTTACGTGATTTACAATGTTCTATGTCTTTCTGAAGACTTTTATGTAGCTTATGTTCATTTTTTGCAGCTCTCTCCTATAAAGTTTAATCTACTGGGAAATTGTGTGTCAGTTTAGAGGCCTCTAATGACCATCCCCTAAATTAACAACCAGTTTTTGAGAAGAAACCATAGGAGGCACTTTCACAGAAAATTATAGCTAACATTTACAACCTTCAAAGAAGCTGTCCAAAGACAGCAAATATATTCAATTTAAGAATGTAGAAAATATATTAAAATATATAACACGAGATTACACTAAAATGAAACACTATTCACAAAGCATGTTAACACAGTGCTATTTATTACAAAACCTGATATTATTGCAGGAGAAAAGCTCCCTTCTCCCAGTAATGGGATGCAGAGCTAATGGCAAAAACTCTGCATCTCTCTCTTATGCTCATATATGATATTGGGACAAAAAAAGACCCCCTTTTTTTCCTTGAAAAGCTTAAAGCTACATTAAAATCTGAATAGTTCAACAGGACTTACTAGCTCTAAACAGAGGATTACTTTATAACCTAAAAGAAACGGTGCCAATAAACTCTCCCTTCCCCCAACACACCATTCTTCAAGATCTCTCTTGCTTCTGCTGCATTAGTGCTCTGTTTCTTAGTAGTTTCTGTTGGACTTAAATATCTCATCCCTTTCCATGAGAAGCCTGGGTCATCTGGAGATGGCTCTTGCATGGTTGTCTATTTACCAGGCTGGCCTGGAGGATGAGTGAGGGAGGAACAGGCTTCATCTCCTCTTGGGTTATCTGACAGCCTTCACTTGTAGCTTTAGCCCCTCTGATCAGTAGTTCTGAGTAAGTCCAGGGATTTGGGTTTCAGAGAGATGATTCTAGTGTGTAGCACCAAGTCTACATGACCGAGGTCACAGGCTCACTAAAGTCACCTCATATTGTGTCCATAGTTGCAGCTGTGGTTCGGAGGAAGCCATTACTTTTGTAGTCACACATGGGATGGATCATTTGCCTGAGGCATCCGTTGTTAGTGTGTGAACCTTCTGCCAAGACCGGGCACTGGTCCAGTTGGTCAATGCTGTTGTACATTCATTAAATTTAGACTTGCCTACTTCATCAGCTCATTATATAAGCTCAGATTTATACTGGTCCTAAAGCCCTGACAGTGGAACTCACACTTGACCTACTGTGAAACAGTGTATCTCAGATCTTTAATTAACCACCTGGAATTTCCACACTGACCTGGGCCAGGTTATGGGACTTAGTCTCTGAAAGTAACTAGAAGTGATCCACTCTCTGGGGTCTTTCCCCAACTGCCCTGCCTCTGGGGCCACCCAGCAGCAGGCCCAGGGAGCCCATGAGTTTTCCAACAGTGACAAAGTAAACACCACAATTTAAAACTGTCCTCAGTGTGGCCTACAAAAAGGAAAGTCTTTTCAGGCAATCCATTCCAATTAAGCACTTGTTCATCAACCTGAGAGATCTGCTTCAATAAAGGAAGCAGATACTTCAGGACATGAAGGATCTTTTCCCTACTCATTGTAATGCTATACAGATCATCCTTCTGGTCCTGAATCCTATGGCATCTGAGGAATGATGGTGCTCAAAGCCATGCTTAAGGCCTTCCCTTCCTGTGCCCACCTACACTCAACAGGTTTCCATCCAAGCATTTCTGTACTAAATCATTTAGCTAGCAACGAAAGGCATATGTATCTGATAATCATTAAGGAAGTAATTTTCTTGATTTACTGTATCTGAATTTTTTTTATGTGAAGGGAATAACCAAGCTCTCTGTGCAGTCCTGGTAATGGAATCCAAGGTCTCAAACATGCCATACAAGCCCTCTACCATTAAATCACACCCTGGCCCAGTGTTGAGGATGGAATCTGAGGTCTCAAACATGCTACACAAGCCCTCTACCACTGAACCACAGCCCAGCCCATCTCTAAGCACTTCTTAACCTCCATCAAATAGACTTAACTATTCAGATTTCACATTGAACTAATTAGTGAGCAGTTTCCAGCATGCCTTTGGCATATGCCATGAGTTGGCATGTGCCTGCAGACCTTTAGCCATGTGCAGCTGATGGGCACATGCACTTCACACATGTGCCTTTCTAGGGCTTAATAAAGAAGGCATGTAAGTTTGGTTTTATAGTTTTCTTCCCTGTCTGGTTTTTGCCTCTGTGATTTTTTTTGATTACTCAGCAAATCAAAAAGTATGATCAATTATTTAAAAATAATTCAGAGGCCAAGAAAGTACAATAGCACCCGAGGGAAACAGACATAAAACATAAAAGTAAGAAGAATAAACTTTGAGACTCATAAGCTACCCAGGGGAAAGTTGATAGGGTGACTACCTGCCTACTTCAAGTCATTTCAGAGGCAGAAAATGCCTGCCAACTGGAAGATGCTATGTGGGCAGCTGTGGCAACTGATGCTTCCTTGCCTGGTGTTACAGCTCTTCTGCTAGAGCTACAGGCTCAAAGGCAAGAGCTCAAGATCTTTCTGAGAAGCAAATATAGAAAAGCATCAAAAGTAAAAAGTGGAAGTCTATCTGGCATGACAAGGCCATTTCAAACTAAAACTAAGCCTCAAGAAGTTGAAAATTCTAAAACTTTAAAAATTCTATCTGACATGTAAAAATGCACACCCAGTCTAACACAAGAGTGCTGACAATGAACCATATGTTGTATGTATACAACACAGACAACATTTTCCATAGTTGCAGGTGTTATCGTGTCCAAGATTTGGGACAAGACTGGAAATTCCTGAAAACTATCATATTGTATGTTGGTTTTCTCAGTCGCCTCTGATTAGCTTTGATCTTAAACTCTGAGTTCCAGATCATTGCCTGAAAAAGTAGAAGGATGTTTAATAGGTTGTTTTAACCTGATTGCTGATTCATTTAGTGCGTTAGAATGAATGTTCGTGTGTTGGCAATTTGCAAACCAAGAGCTCCTATGCAAACAAAAGGTATCCATCTCTAATACAATGCTTTTCAGTATGTGTTGGTGGTGTTATACAGCAGCCAGGCACTTTTGATGAAGCATCTACGTGTCTCTTTAAGATTTGGTTAGCCATTCAAATCAGTTTTAATCTCTCTGAATCTGGAATAAATGAGGCTATGTTGTTTCAAAGAATAAGTCCCCAAGCAACTGTTAAAGGTTCCTTGATGCTGGCCCACTGTGACTAAGAATGTCTTGATGACTGATGCTCTTGAAATGACTGCTTGATGCCCTTTTCTGCTGCACTGGATTGTCTTGAGAACTGTCAAGCTTAGAAAGCCACAAAAGCATGTCTTTCTACTATTCCACTGTAATGCATCAGTAAATTCTTCATTCTCTATGGCTTATTAGTCCTTCTCACTGCCAACCTGGCTATGGAATCAGATGAAGATGGGAGGGAGATTTGCAAGTCACTGAAAATGGAAAAGTCTCATTGTCTGGAATGTGGTGCTGGTAGCTTTCAGATGGCTTGCAGCAAGAGCTTTCTGTGTGTAAAGTAGTAAAACTAACTATGCTTGCCCAAGTACTCCACCGTCATAGAGACTTGAAAATGCACCCAAACTGCAAGCCAATGCAATAAAAGAAAAACAATGAGCTCTCTTGCTGTATTAGACTAGTCTTTCTTTTTTCGTTGCAACCTGCAATTTTCTGAATACAGGGTCACCTATGATTCAATCCTAGGTAGATGAAAGACCTAGAGTGTCCTTCCTTCTGCTCCTTTGGTTTAGGGACATTAATGGCTATTCTTACTAAATCAGTAAGTTTAAGATTCTTGGGAGGGGTTTAGCGCACCAAACTTCTAGCAAGAGCCCAGTATTAGATGGACTAACGTGTTATTTGGCCTTGTTTTTTTCAGAGAAAAGGAAGGTCTGCTTTGCCAAGCCAGCGTAGGAGAACAACTGCAGACTACTGACACAGTGAGTGCAGATGATCACAGGTGAGTTCTCAGGTGAACAAGAGTTGCTGTTACATGCTTACCTGGATAGAGTTCAGGCCCAGGCCCTGGCCCTGGGGAGCATCCCACAGCGCCATCAGCAGCAGCATCTCTGGGGGAAGTGGCTGGCTGCAGGGGCTGCACAGCGAGACAGTCCGTGAGGAGATCTGGATGGAGCTCAGTGCTAGACCGTAGCTGAAAGGGGAAAAAAAGAATTGAGATGAAAAAGGCTGGTCCTTAGGACACATGGAAAGGCCTCATACCCCAAAGGTTGATGCGATCCAATCCACAAACCTTTATTAAGCAGCCATGGAGAGAAAGACATGAGTGTAACAGCATCAACAGAAGGGTCAGCTCTCTAGCTCTACAATGCCTGGCAGGTGCTTCAGGACACACGTGGCTGCAGACCTTGATAGCTGCACTTCTGAGAACCCAACTTCCTATTATAGTCCCATTTATTTGCTGCCTCAATATCTAATCAGAAGTCATAGTGATGACAAAAACAAACTCAAACAGACTTTGTCCACATTGTACTTTTAAGAACAGGGATAGTGGCACCAAAAAAAAAAAAATATCAGAGAAAATTCAGTAATCTCCAATGAGGTTTGATGCTTAGGAAAAAACAAAACAAAACAAAACAAAACAAAAACCAACTTTTTTTCTTTTGATGCTCAGAAATCTTACATGAGAGCAACATACTCAGGATGAAGTTTAAATATAGAAAATGATTAAATGAAACTGCTAACATTAATATTATGTCACACAAAAAGTAGGAATTTACATCTTCATTTAGTCAAACACAATTAATTTTACAGGTAAGTCACATCTAAAAATTAAAACAAAATATATTTAAAATGTAGCATAAGTGAAAATTTACCTGATCTATTTCATTACATGTGGGTGTTTATTTGTGGAAGTGCTTGCATATACATGTGTGTGTATGAATGTGTGCGTGTGTGCATATATGTGTGTT
Organism: Cricetulus griseus; assembly: GCF_003668045.3. Lineage (NCBI taxonomy): Eukaryota > Metazoa > Chordata > Mammalia > Rodentia > Cricetidae > Cricetulus > Cricetulus griseus. The sequence goes on along the minus strand of NC_048596.1, from coordinate 33,122,784 downwards.
TGTGTGAATGTATGCATGTGTGTGGGTGATAATGCATATACGACAACTGCATGGCATGGTGACCCGAGGGTACAGTGGTAGCAATCCAGTTGTCTTGTTGGACTTAAGACCCACTCAACAAGGAAACATGTTTGCTACTGGAAACCTAGCTAGCCACTCAGGACCATCAAAGTCAGAGATAGAGACTAGCGGAGAACCTACAACCACCACTTTACTACGAATCCATAACAACAATCTAAAGATATGTCTTTATAACTACAGGTAAGTATAGTCCTCATGTCTCCTCAAAGAAACTTCTCTTTACAACAGACAGAGACCATTACAGAAAACCACACCAATCAAAACACAGTTGTGGAGCCCAGTCCCAAAGGATCCATCTATGAGACATCCCCACATCTAAGGCTGGGAACACTACAGAAGAGGGGACAGAGAGAGTGCAAGGATCAGGGACTCTGCTGTGAGACTGTTGTCTATTAAAACCAGATACTATATCCATCAAGTCTCACCATGACTGTTGAAACATGAACCGAACAAAGGGCAACAACAATAACACAAGCCAAAGTAGGTGGGGGGGGGGATCCCCTGAAGCTTTAAGCTACGCAAAGATTGGCAGACGACTAAAGACTGGAGAACAGGTGTAACAGTCTTCTCCAGGGAGGGGTACACCAGCTGGTTATTCAATACCAATAGTCAACTCTGAAAACACACATTTAAGTAACATTATACAGACTGAGAGGGGTCCATTTAAGAATATATATGCATATTATAGATGTAACAGCAATTAATTTCAAAAAGAGGCCATAAATTTGTAAAAAGAGCAAAGAAGTATATGGGAAGGTTTGGAGTGAGAAAAAGAAGAAATGATGTAACTATAACCTCAAAAGATGGATTTTTGGAAATGTTTAGTGCAGCTTTTCATTAAGTATTTTGTTTTCCAATAAACTAAGTATAATGTTTAAAAAAAACTATTCACTACACTTTCCAAGAAGGACCTTAACACTGACTTATCAGGGGCCAGAGAAATGGCTCTGTGGTTAAGAGAGCTTGTTACTCTTGCAGAGGACCTGGGTTCAGTTGTTTGTGAGCACTAAGTACGCATGTTATATAGACACACACATATAGACAAAATATTCATACACGTTAAGACAAATAAAAATATTAAAAATAATTTATCAGTACATCAAAACCTTCATAAAAGTATCTGTGGTAGTAATGTCATGGGTAGAAATTTATGTTTTTCAGCAGGTGACTATCTTGGTGTAAAATTTATAGTGGGCATAAGGGAATAGATTTTAAGACCCATAATCAAAATAATTTGATTCTCGAAACTTCCTAAGGAAATATTTGGAAATATGAAGGACAATGGATACCCAAAGACCTATGTATGCATTCTCCTAATGATATACAGTATGATTTATAGCAATACTCAAAATTACAAAATTCTTTTAAATATTCATAATAAGGACAATTAAAAAAATCATGCATTTAGTAATTGGAATACTATGTTCATAATGATGGCAAAACAAAATTTTATATACAATATCTTAAGAATAGCAGACAGTCCAGATAAAATGAAATCTTTTCTCTGTTTTCTAAATATTCTACATTTCAACCATGAACTAGAACTGCCACGTAACAATTTAAGTGTGCCTGTGTGTGTGCCTCTTTTCTGAAGTCCTTATAGTGATGTCACAAAGATCGCCTGAAACTGGTCCTGAGGAAATATTTACCCTATAGAAACTGGCAACTTCTCTACACTAAGGCTTCTTATCCGTAGTTCTGGCTGCTAAGTATCACAAGAACACAACTGATAGAGACAATGAAATGCACCCTGCTCAAACACAAGGACAGTCTGCCTCAGATGGAATATTGTTGCTCCCCACAAGTTCATGAGTTCAGAGCTAGGTTCCTGGTATGAAAAGGAGGAGAGCTGGCGAGACCATTCAAAGGTGGGCCTAGTGCCAGTTGGTTAGGCCATGGACGGTGATGCCTTCAGGAGGGACTAAGGCAGATCCTGTGGGACCCCAAGTTAATTCTCAAGACAATGAGGGGGATCCTAACCCTTGAATCACTCTGTAGATGTTGTCTACTCTTTTAACTTGTGCTCCCACTATGATACCATCTATGTGACAGCCACAGGGGCCCTCACTTGGCCATCACAGTGTTTGAACTTTAAGGCCTCAAAAACAGCTAACTGAACCATTTTCTTATAAAGTGCCCTGCCTTAGATAATTTTTATAGCAATCAAGAAATGAAGCCACATGGGCATGCATACATACATACATACATACATACATACATACATACATACATACACACACACACACACACACACACACACACACACCCCACTACCACCACCACCACCACCACCACCAACAACAACAAAAGAAAATGGCACTTCTTGGATCTCAAATGAGATTAAACCTATACCCAAAAATTAGATAAGAATATGAAAACAGCAGAGGGAATTAGGTAACAGAAGGACCATTTAGCTCACATATCAATGAGATCATCACAACTTCCACAGCTATAGAACACTGAACCTTCTAACCAGGACGGCCTATGTTTATGCCTAGCCATCTCAGGGCCTTTGGGAGATACATCAGTTATTTTCTTATGAACCTAACACATGCTGCTTAAGAAAAACTGGGGCGGGAAAAATCAAGGCTTAGAATGAGTTCTGGTGATCACTTTTAATTTATCATCCACCATTAAAATGTGATCTGGGGTGCACATGTTCTACTAAGGGCAGAAATGAATGCTTCTCTGCTTTGGATTACCCACCACTCTAGGGTTTTCCAGTTATCAGTACCAGTGAGATTGTTCCAAGGAATTTCATGGCCATAGCTAATCCTGGCATCAAACACAGGCGGTTCTTCCCTAGCTTCTACAGGCATTCATGTGTTCCAGCAGCATGATTCTATACGACTTTGTGGTGAGAGTTAATTCAGTTTTCTCTAGGATTAGGCATGGTTCTTAAAAGTGCTTCTTAAATTAAACAACCCTTAGAACCTTCTGCAGAATTTCCAGAGGAGAGCTACACAAGAATACCAAGTCATGAGATGCAGTCGTATATCCATCCCAGATCAAGAGAGTAGGAGAGGGTCCTCCAGGCTGAAATGAGCGAGGCAGAAGGCAGAGTCAAATCTCCTGGAGGGGTGTCTCTCAATATACACAGTTTTAGGTTGGGAATGAGAAATTCAAGTATTTACAAGAAATAACTTCCTAATGTTTATCTCAACAACATCTTAGCTGCTAAGAATATATGAAAGAGAAGCAGGACAAAGCTTAATTAAGTCAGGATCATCTATGAATGTATTTTTCTGACTTGGCACACATCAGAAACTCCCAAGGGGCATTCTGAAATTCCCATGTGGGGATGATGCTGGGGTCTGCAGATGACCCTTTTAGAATTGCTGATCTCTAAGAATTCTAATGGGCCGAGTTAGGGATTTTCCTGGCTTTGGAGAGAGGAAATGCACTGTGGAGACAGAGGCTGATAAAAATATAATATTCTTTTCAAGTAGAAGTTAAAATTACTGTATCTTCTCTGATTAGCTATGATTTTAAAACGTGGTATTTTTTCATTGAGACACAAGCTTCAGACCTCTAATTAGCAGGTTTCAGGAAAGGCCATGGGAGGAGAAACTGAAGACAAAGATGGGGATGTTTTCCAGTCACTGGATAGACAGATGCTATGAAAATAAGTTCAACCAACATGGGGGGATTCTGTGCTTTGCATCTTACAAAACACCTTGACAGATTTGTGAGAAGCCTCCCTGAGACCTTTGAACCTTAAAAGCTTGGTGTTATCTCCAGTGGAAAGTAATCACTAATTCCAGCATCCTAAGTACTAATTATCATAAAAAGAATCTTAAGTTTCCCACAGATGTATCTACCTCTCTGCAAAATGCACATAGAGAAATGGCTACATGAGGCTCAATTCTTAGGTAGAGTTTAGATTTATATTCCTTCACCTGAACAAGAAGAAAACAAAATCTCCTACAAAACTTAGCGCTGTTGTTGGGAAAGAGCAAAGAACTGCCCCCGCAGGGCCTTTCCTGCTCTTTTTGGATAAAGGAGGGATCTGGAGCCACAGATTCTCTGCAAAGGGTTGATGTGTTGAATGGACAATGTGACTGGTCCCCTGGAACTGTTGCCTTCAGGCATTCTCCCCAGACAACACCATCCTTTTGCAGCCTCTCTCATTCACCATACAGACCTTTCTTTGGCCTCAACCATATGCCAGGTGCTATTTTCTGTACTTGAAACACTGTAACCATCAGAGGAGAGACCTAAAGCTTTGCATTCAACATCAGGAAGTTAATAAACTAAAAATACATTGTAGGGAAGGTAGTAAGTGCTCTGGGAAAAGATGCCAGTGCAGTTGGAGATGCGTGTGTGGGAAAAGTGGGAAGTTCTGAGGATGGTCAGGGACCTGGTTCAGTCATGCAGGACCTCTCAAACCTCACCAACGTTCATTCTAGCTTCTGTCAATACTGTAGGGTATCTTGCAAGGTTTCTGCTACCTGGTGCCTAGGCACTTAGCTCAGCTTCTGATTTTGTTGGTTTTGTTTTGTAATCTAGAGTCTCCAAGGCTATCCTTTGAGAGCCCATGGGTTCTAAGAGGCAGGGGTGCATGACAGTTAGTGCTGTGTGCCAACCTGACTCAGCTACTGCCCTAGTTTTTCCATCACACATGTGCCTAATTGATACTGTGGAGGGACTGTGTAGATGTGATCAATGTCCTGACAGGTGACCTTCAGGAAGGAGATTATTTCCTACAACCTGGGTGGGGCACATCAAATCAGTGAAAGAGCAGACGTAATCAGGTTTCACTGAAGAAGGAAGTGCAGGCTAAATGATGGCACCGTGTCACTGGACTGCAGCATCCACCCCTGTATGTGAATGTCCATCCTTCCTTTCTAACTCCTTTCTTGCCATGATGCATACTTATATGAGCCAAGCTCTGGAATCTCCTCTCCTTCCCTCACTACACAGTGCAGCCCCATACTTCCACCGTCCTGTGTTATTCTCTTCTAGTTTATCCAGGATCCTGTCAGCAGATTTTGATGCAAGGGTTTCCAGCAATGCTTAAGCATATTTTCTTACTAATGCATATTTCTGGCATCATGCCCAGTAGGGAAGGACATCTTCTCTTGGAGTAGAGAAAAAAGGTAATAAACAGAACGGACCTGTTCTGCTCAGATTTCCTTGTTTCTTCCCTGCTTTAGCTGTGATCTACTACAAGATTATTATGAAGCCTGACACTCGCGATCCTTAACATTGTGCATGCACCGTCGTCCTTCCAAGGGTACTAATGCTTCCCCCCAGATAACTACCCCTGCTTCTTCAGATGGGGGTACTATGATCTTGACATCCTGATCTTGACATAAGATGATCTTGACCCAGCTGTGTCCGAAGAGTGCTTCCTTTCTGCCTTCCTTTGGCACTCCCTTGGCTCTTCTTCCTCTTTCCATCCCTGCCCTCCAGCTCTAGAAAAACCTCCCCAAGTCAATAGGGACAACACTCACATCTGTGTTTCCCAAATGGCATTTTCTAGTTTGGAAGTCAGAGAAGCCTTCTAAGGGGAGGGGTTATTATGAACAGAGTTCCTGGATGAAGTAAGAAAGCCAGTCAGATGCACATCTCAATATTCAGGCAGAGGGGAGACATTGACAGGCTCTGAAAGCAGGTATAAGAGAGAAGTGAGCAATAGAGCAACAATATACAGAACAGGGCTGGAGAAACGGCCAGGGTTCAACATGGTAAGGCCTACAGAAATATGACAGTTTAGTGTTTGACTCATTGCTGTGGCTGTGGCAAGCCAAGAGGATGGATGGGGAGATGCCTTGTACTGTGGATACCATGATAACTGTGTGGAAAACAGACAGAACTACTGATGGAGGAGCTGTTACATCGCTCCAAATGAATGGAGAGGATTGCTGGCATCAGAGGTGTTGAGAAGTGGCAGGCTTCTCTTTGGAAGGTGGAGCTGAATTTGATACAGAATATGAGCTGGGACGGGGTATCCGGGACAGGTCCTGTGATGGTTATTCCTGACCATCAACTTGGTAAGATGAGAAATCAACTGACTGATAAGCTTCCGGGCAGGTCTGTGAGGACATCTCCCAGGAGGATTCACTGAAGATGTAAGGTCCTCCTTTAGAGTAGGTGGCACCTCCCACCAAAGCATGCAGTAATAAAGGGGTCTGAGGAGAAAGCAGTGAGCTTGCATGCATTGCTGGAAAACCTAACTCTGCTGCCATCAGACTCCAGCTGTTTTGAATTTCAATGTTGAAAGACCAGTGGCTCTTGCAGAATCTTCCAGGTCTTCAGCAAGAGGATGAGACTTGTGAGGCATCTAACTCTGTGGACTGAACAACTATGGGGTTCTCAGATTCTCCAGTGTGCAGGTGTACACTGCTAAGATCGACTACGGGTCGAAAGCCATTCCCCTTCATAAAGTTTCTATATAACCTGTATCATCTCTCCCTATCAATGAAGCCTAAAGCAGAACCCATCCTTTGGCCTTGGGAGGCATTGGAGAAGAGACATGGAACACACTAGAAACAAATGAGCAGTTTGGAGACGGGTGATTCTTGGATACCAGACACAAAGAACCTGAAGGCATCTGCACTTGGGCTGGTTCCCAGGGCAAGATGAGTCTGGACCACTTAGAGAACATCCCCAGTCCACACACTGCAGATGGACTAATATAAATTAGCATTTGCTACCATATTTAAGAAGCATGATTCTTTATGGATACTTCAGTGAAACAGTCCCAAAGACTAAGACATTGGTAGTCTCCAGCCTGTGAACTCCCCATTTCCTGGATGAACATGTCCTCCAAGGTTTGCTGTCTGCAAACCTCCTACTGAGTTTGTTGTTGCTGTCTGCCACAGGAATCCCTCTACTCCCAGCGTCCTTCTTCCAAGATCCAGTTTATGATTCTTCAAAATGAAACCTCCCCTGACCAGGCCAGTCAACATCAACCACACAGGGGGCAGGGAGAGCTGTGGCAGCTGTAGCCCATAATCCTGTGACTAGATTGTGTGTTGGGGTTTTGTGTCTTGATATGAATGGAGTCTATACAACTCAATCTCCATGAGTGTTTTGCTGACACGTTGCCTCAGTACAAGGCAATGTGTCATCTATACTGTACAAAATTGAACATGAACCTCAATACTCCAAAGGAAGTGACTATATCTACTGGTGTGTGATGTTAAAAATAGACTACATGATCATCTCTTACTTCACGCTCAAACGGGAAGGGGAGACTACTGATGCTCCATTCAAATCCCTTCTGTGCTTGGCAATGTGCTTCCTCTCCCCCAGCTGTGCTGTACCCATCTCTCAGCTTCTGTACTCTGTGCCAACAGTCAGCAGCTAGCACAGATCTGCCACCCTTTCCATCTTGATCTGAGACAAACCCTGAGGTGTAAGTTATATTCTGTATCTCTTTGTGATTGAGGAGGCCATCTGAATCAGTACTTTACCACCCCCCCTCATGGCTTCTGTCCTGCTTCTCTCCTGAACTGTGTAGGAGGCACCTGAATCCTTGGCTCACAGCAGACTTGTGAGGTGCCCAGCTTAGGAAATGTTGAAAACACAGTGTTGTTTCATTCGGGACTGCCCAGAGTCAATCAGAAGACTTAAAAGAATGCATGGACACATTTCTGTTTTTGGACCTGCTCTTTACACATCAAGGATATGTGTGCCAATTAGTTTTCCTTTACTTTAAGAAATCAAGGCAATTCCTTCTAAAAAAAAAGGGGGGGGGGAGAGACTGTAGTCAACTCTTTAAAGGTTCTGCTAAAGGAAGCACATACCTCCAGGAGTACCTGGTGAACAACTGACTTGCCAAATAGGCCAGGAAGCATACAGGAAGAAGCCCAAACCAGGATCTGACCACTTTCTCTCATGTTTTAAGGGTCTCTCCCTAGGCTGAACTCCTAAATGTTTCACCATCTCCAAATGGTGATTTGAACATGGACCTTTTGGGGACACTCATTCAAGCCTAACAATATGGAAACTAGGAGGCTACTTAACTTTGGATTTTATAGGTCATTCTGAACAAGCAAAAGCAAAAAAAGAGACGAAATTTAAAACAAATAATAGGACTATCCCAAGCAGTTTTCAGCTGCCACTGATACCTTATCCAAGGGGCAACTATACCTTGGCTTTAAGAAAATTTTTGTTTGTTTTGAAATACTGAGTCTTGACCTATCTCTCAGCACTAACAGAGCTGCCAGTATCCTTGTAAACCTATAGTCAGGCTCATGAACCTACGAGGACCTGTCAGACCAATCAAATCTGTGGATCACTGAGTGTTAAAGATTCTACCGTCAGTGAACCACCGTAGGGTTTGTGTGTGTGTGTGTGTGTGCGTGTGTGTGTGTGTGTGTGTGTGTGTTTTGTGTTTTGGATTTCCCTGGGACGAGTAAACACAGTAGCTCTGTAGCTTCTGTATGGTCTCGTGTTATGAAATACTTGTTCCAAATGATTGTTTTTCAACTTTAATAATGAAGTCACCCATCACAGCTTGACAAGCTTCCTTCGTGTGGGAACTTGAGCTGCTTCCCTCACAACACAGTAACTTTTCCTAATCATAAAAACAAGGCTCCGACAGTGGTGATTTGTATTTGTTTTTATGTTCAAGGCTATTCTGTTCATGTTTATAAGCTCTTCAAACAGGCCAGGAATTCCACTCCCGTCATTTCTTTTGTTTGTTTCAGACATTATTGGATAATCATCCAAGATTAAGTGAATCAAGTGGAAATAATCAGGGTGGGGGGGGGAGCAGATTCTGTCATTTGCAGTTCCATTACATTTTATCCCAGGAGCAAAGGCATTCTGTGAGTCCGAAGCAGATATACTTCCAAAGAAAACCAGGCACAATCAAAGGCTTTTTGTGTTCCCCTTCTCCAGTGAGCAGAGTCCACTTGAGCCAGGCATATTTATGCATCACCTTGTCAGGATTCCTTTGTTCTTTAGAAATCAAATGCCACCAAAATATGTTTCTGAAGAAACCCAGCCAGAAGGAAAGACAAATAGGTTTTTTTTTTTTTCTTCCTCCTAGAGGCTTAAGGTTTATTACCAGAACATTCTTATCGAGTGTTCTGTATGACACTCTGAGCAACGTGGATCTCAGGGAATTAACTCATTGCCAAAAGGCTTAAAAATAATTACAATGAATTAACCTATTATATTAATTACAATTAATTTTCAATTGAATGTAAGAATTTCTTCTCTAGGGGATTCCTCAGGACTGACATTTATGAAGTGGCTCTGTGTATCATAGGTAATTAATTTCCAACAATCTGCTATCAAATTTGTTTCCTTTGGGAATGACCAATCTGCAAGGAGAAATAGAAGTAAGAGTGAAGTCTTAGGAAATGGCACCAAAAAAAGACAGGACTGCCCAGCTAGGAATCCCAAGATTTGGTTGCCAATGATTATCAAGTGACCAAACTGTACCCATCATTGGTGGATGGAAATACCAAAGTAAATGACTAGGTATATATCTTAGCAATGCCATGGAAAAACATTTCCAACATATACACAAAAATAAGTTAGTTTACACGATAGTTGGTTGAAACTGTACATAGCAACACAGAGTTTCTGAGGTCATGGACCTGAGGGTCTCATAATCCTGCCTGTTAGCTCTCTATTGGTGCCAAATTTCTACACCATTTCACTGGAATCCACTGGTCCTGTGTGAGTAGTAGACACTTGAAATGTGACCAGTTCATCTGAGGAACTGATTCCTTGATTTAATTGAAATTCAATTTCCATTTACAGTACTAAATCACAAAGTACTACTGCCTCCCACAGCATCGATCAATTTAGCCTTGAAGTGAATCAGAAGGATTTAGATCCATTTTCTTAGCACTCAGCATCCTCCACTGATAAACAGGCCTACTCATGAGAAGTGTGTGTGCATGTCTGAGAGTGTGTGTCTTTATATGTGCATAGGTCATGAAATTAGAAAAGGGATCACGAGAGAGGAAGAAGTGACCTAAGGGAAGGGGGAAAATGAGGCGATGGGCAATGTACCTGGAATGAAAGCAAAAGTGAAGAAAGGAGCCAGACAGAGGTGAGGGAAAATACACTAGGGAGACACTGGGGAAGGGCAAGAGGGTGAATCAGAGCAGAATATGGCAGGGTACATGAAATGTCACAACAACACACATTAGTCTGCAAGCTAACTTAAATACATTAATAAGAGAGGAGAGAGGGGAAGCCGAGTGAGAGACGGGGTGGGGGGAGAGAATATGAATTTTACTTGAACTATTATTTGCCCAGTGGGGCTTATTCTTTTCCTTAGCCCCCAGACCACACAGAACAACTTTGACCATAGTCTGATTTTATAGTTCTTCTAGTATTTGAGGAGCTTCAAAATGCTATATAGGATGGCAGGGTTTCAGCCCTGACAGGGGAAGTGTCCAAACTTCAATGTCAGCCAGTCCCTTCATATATTTTCTGTAGAGATGAAAGGATACTTAAGTATGCAACTGTGGAGCCCTGAGGCTCAACAAACCATGGCCCAGTGGCTGGGGACCCCATGTAGACATAGCCACTGAACGCAGCCGCTTCTGAATAAAGGAGGGTGCCTTAGCTGCCTTGCTTTACTAACTTAAGGAGATAGTTACAGCGAGTGCTAAGCACCATGTGTGGCGCACAAATGTCAGTAGGGCTCCTCCTCGTAGTATGTTAGCCCATTCAACGCTCCAATTATTCTTAAAACTGGATCTCTCTGTCCAAATAACACCAAGCAATAACAACGACTCGGCTGCCTGACCGGGAGAGATGCAAGAGAACCAATGCATCCCTTGTTCTTGACTTCCTCTACTTTGTATTTCCCTTATCAAAATAGTCTGAACAGTCAGCAACTTTTAAAAGCCATGTATTACTAGGCATTTGTCTATGAATTCTTCAGATTTTACAGTTATTACCTTGTGAGTCTAAGAGATAAGAGTGCATAATCTGACTGAGTTCCCGGCCCTTGCAGAGATTCTGCTATAGTGCAAGCAGAACATCAAATGAACACCCTAACCCTTCCTTGTGTGTGACAATCTTTGCTTTTGAGCATTCTTTATATTAGAAAGCAAACCTGCTAAAGCTCCACTGCTGTTCGCTGGTACAGCACATTAGTTAGTTTCACGTAACTCAACAGATCACCAGCAGCCTCCCTTTCACTGCCATTTGCAGAATACACTGGCTTTCTGGAACTAACAATGATGACATACCTCTGACCAAAATCAAATTACCTACAAAATAGCCTATGCCCAGCGAACAACACTTTGTCATCAGTAACCATTAAAATAAACATTAGTGTCTTCCCCCACCCCCACCAACTGTAAACAAGAACGTGGGGTCTGGACCTAGTTTGAACTTTTATATTCTTTCTTATGAAACGTCTGACAACTGTGAAAAGATTAGGCGATATCTTTTAAGACTAATCTTATATGATGTGGATAGTCAGGAAACCTAATTTACATTTACATTTATTTGTTTTCCATGTTGTGTGTGCATGTACCACAGGATGCCTGTGGGGGTCAGAAGACAACTTTATGGTGTAGGCTCTCTGTTTCCATCATGGAGGCTCTGGAATCAAACTTGGATAATCAGGCTTGGCGGTGAGTGCCTTTCCTTGTGAGCTAGCCCACCAGCCCAAGACCCAAGTTAAAGACCTGTTACCAGGGGCAACACATAAGGCTCTTTCACCAATTCATGATGTATATACAATCAGTGTTAACATGTGTTAACTGCTATTTCAATTAATTATTATGGTTTCATTAACATTTACTGTGAGACACTGTAAAAGTCCCAAACATGTATTTTTTTCTTTTAGAACTTCATTATTTAGTTTCTGTATCTTTTTCCTCTGTCTGTTTATCGGTTTTCCTTTTCCCACAGTGGAGTTCCATGACAAAGAAAAATAAGAGAAACTTTAGGTCAAACAAATCCAAGTTCAGATCTCATTTCTGTCCACCTTCGGCCGGCTACTTAACCTCACAAGGTTTCAGGACCTTCCTCTGCACATGGGGGTGATGACATTAATTCTGAAGGATTATTACATTGTGACAGAAGAAACCTTCATACAACTGCTGGAGTTGTTTACAGTTACAGTGTTTGCCCAAGAAGAAGAGGAAAAGGAAGCTATTATGATTGTCAAGAGCCATACCTGTGTTTCCAAAACAGTGGGGTCTCAGCCTCAGACCCAGTTTAAGGTCAGAGAGTGTATAGTCAAGACATGAGCACTATTTTTGAGGACTAACGTCACCCTGGATGAGTCTATGTCAGAGAACATAGCTAGTCTTCACTCTCTCAGAAGAGATTAAAAAATATAGGAGAACAAAACCTTTCCAGAACACTCTAGGGATGTTAACATTATTGACTCACATCCGAGCTTATGAAAACCTGTGCCACTCTTTACTATTATCCTGCATGGAGATGGGAAGGGGAAGATCAAACAGTTGTGTCAATCACAGAAGCATGGAGTGCCTGGGCTTCTCCCTGCAATGCTACACTTGTAAACACATTTCCTCCCAAGTCAATATTTTTCTAACAAAAAAAAAAATCTTATTCAAAAGTGGGCACAGTCCAAGGTATGTCTCATGGTCCAAGTCAAGTTTCTTCATGAGACATATCTCAAACATAAGACACTGAGCTGAAAGTTGCTGGATTTTTTTATTATATAAACAGGGAAGTATTAATATGGAATTTTTTATTGCAACATCCTCCTGCCTGCAGCCTTTGGGCTTGGCCATAGAAGTAGTGATTACTTCCGCCATACAACCATAGCTTCATAAATCCCTCCCACACTGGCTCACTGCACTGATGTGACCACACACATTCCATCTCCCCTGTTGAAGTGTAGTGTTTTCTTTCTGTTCAAGTGTTCTAGAAGCTTAATTAAAGCAGTCAGCTATCTAGTAATTACTTCGCTTGTTCATCTTTCCAGCTCTGCATTGTCTTCCCTTGAACTGATTTTTGACTACAGCCCCTGCTTGAGCTAGTTTAAGAAGTATAGGGAGGAGGGAGTAGCTACCAAGACCCTAGGATCTTGAGTGTTTCTCTCCTCCTTTCTTTCATGTAATAAAAATGGAATGGTTGCAACGGATCTAAGGCTGATTTGTAATGCGCATGAGTGTTTGTGTAATTTTCAAATGCCTACTTCTAAAAATCAAAGTCTATCATTTCAGAAGAGAGAACTTGGCTTTCTGCTCCCCCACCTCTCCTTCCCCCATCTCTCTTTCCTTCCAAACATTACCTACCTATAACCCAAACTCTAATGAGTGGCTCTCCCGCTCTCCCTATTGATGCTGCCCCCGTCTCAGCTTCTGGGTCACACCCACAGAGATGCTCTTCCCTACGATTCCGCTCATTCTCATTTGGGGCTCCTTATTTGCTCCCAGCCACAGACTTTCCTAGGGCACAGTCCCCCCCCCCCTGTTTTTGAGACAGGGTTTCTCTGTATTGTTTTGGAACTTGTCCTTGAACTCGCTCGGTAGATCAGGCTGGCCTCGACCTCACAGAGATCCGCCTGCCTCTGCCTCTCGAGTGTTTGGGACTAAAGGTATGTGCCACCTATGCCCAGCCACATTCCCTTTTTCTGTGTGCTCTTACACAGATACTCTGCATATGCTCCAAAGTCAGATTCCATGTCCCGTATCCCTTTTAATTTTTCTAGATCTTCCCAACCTGAAATTTTTCCACTCTAATGGCCATTTCCTTTTGTCTTGGTGATGGCACTGTCATTTCATTTCATAGTAGATATGTGTGTATGTGTGTGTGTGTGCCATGCACACATGCAGTTACACATCACAGAACACACAGTAGGTGTGAGTGAGTGTGTGTGTCACGTGTACATGCAGCCACACATCACAGAAGTCACCGAGTGATTGTAAGTACAGTCCTTTGGTGCTATCATTACTGTTTTAAAATATAAACAGTGTTCTAGAACAATGTTTGGGGAAGAAACATACAACTCAAAGAGTGGCTAACAAATCTGTAATGGCTGTTAAGGGTTTATTAATCTATGATTATTCTTTAGGACAGTCCACAAAGGTGGACTGAACAGACTGAACCAGGCATTCACACATTCAGCCCAAAGGGAAGAACAGGGCAAGGCAGTACAAACATCCTTCAATAATCAATTGGGAATATATTAGGAAATAACCAGTTGAAATCTTAACAGAAACTAAACTTTCAAAAATCCACATATTTGGGGAGTTTATGCCCATCATTAGTCAGTTTTCATTCATGCCAAATTTTACTAGATAATATTCTATATATGTAGACATCTAAATTCACTACATGGTTTCACTACTCAAATCTGTATGTTGCCTCTCAGAATGTGCAAAAGTGCCAACTTTCCAACAGGAAATACTAAATCATTACATCCATGCAGGTATTTTATATCTCTCACTCACCTGAAAAGGCTGGGAGTGAATGCAACTTTCTACCATGCTTTAAAAGATTCTAGCATATGTCTGATAAGAACAACACAAGCATTTATAGGCAAGGGAGCTCCAAACTCTCACTCCTATCCCCTTCCTGACAATCTACCCCGCTGATGCTGATGATCTGACTCTGAGTAAGGGATGGGGCCATAGCCCTAGGAGCTAAGGCCACACACTCAGCCTTTGAAATTCGCCAGCTATCTAACCTCCACCTCAGAGGTCACACTGTCAAAAGAAGAACTTCAATGATGTTATTTCTCTGAATGGACAGACTTACTTTGCTAAAGATACCAGTGTATGCTAGCCAAGTGCTATACCACACAGCTATTCTCACCTCTCCTGCCATCGTCTAAGGACTATCTTTTGCACTGGACCATCTGAAATGAGGCCTGGCACAGACAGCAATCATAGGGACTAGATTCCTCTAGAGCATGCCTCCAGTCTGTGAGAGGCCTGCTAAGCCATCTCCATGTCTAGAATCTACTGAACTTTGGGAAAGGATGGTACCATTTTATCCTTTTTTATCATTCACTCACCACTTGCAAATGGCTCAATCTCTTCTCCAAAAACTATTAATACATAAATAAAACAACTGCACCCCAGACATGCTGGTTAAAGAAGCACAAATTTAAGGCAAGGATGGGAAAGATGGTGAAGACTGCAAACGGTCATGTGTGGTGTAAGCATGGAATACCAGAAGCAATGTCTTAAGCAACACTGGCCTCACTGAGTAAAAAGGACAGCTAGAGAGAAGTCCCAATGAAGGAGGAGAAGCAGAAACGAGTATTGGTGGTTCTGCACAGGTTCTCCACTCTGGAGAACGAGGCTCAAGTCCCCTTTCCCATCCACATGCCCTGGCCCTGGCAGGTTTTAGCACATGAGCTTTTGTTCTCAGAGGCTACAAGGAGCTCTGAACTTGGTCGGCTGTCTCTAACTCTGCTCTCCAATGCTCCAAGGACTCATGGTGCTTGTCTGTCATAATTATCAGCACCCCCTTGGGAAGATGCTATTATTGAAAGTGATTTCACATTCTGACACCACAGGAAGCTAGCACAAGTTGTAGCTACTTCAGATCTTTGCAGATAGCCCTGTGTGCTGGGAACTTTCAGACCACCAGAAATAAATGTTATAAAAGAAACTCTTATGTATATGTGTGTGTGTGTGTGAAAGGAAACGGGAGTACCATGGAAAGACATGCTATCCTTTTTCCACAAGCAATGCTGCAATGTAGAAGGAAGGAAAGGTGAGGAGTCAAACATCCGAAGTTTCAAGTCAGTGTGAGAGCCATTTTTAAAATCTGACTTTAAAAAGAAATCAAGGATTTTTTTATATCAGAAAATAAGTAAACCATGTCTTTTAGTTCATCTAGAAGGTAATAATAAAACTGAAAAGTAGAGACAACTGGCAGGGGAGATGACTCATCTGGTGTAGTTGTTTGTTGCCAAGCCTGATTACCAGAGTTCAAGTCCCTGGGATTCACACATGGTGGAAGGCAAGAACCAATTCTGAATTTCATATTCATGTCATGGCTTGGCATACATACACATGCACACATGTACATGTATACACACACATTTTTAAAAAAGTGGAGACAACCAAGAACTAATATACTATCTTCCTAAGGATCCTCTTTTACTGTCCAAAGAAACTCAAGTCTGAGCTTTTGAGTGGAAATCTAAGTCTCTTGACAATGGAAGGACAGTCCAGGCCTTTGCAGAACTCCCGGAGCAATCAAACACCAAGAAATGGCAACGTGTGGACTACAAGCAACTTAATTTTTCCTTCAGACCATGACGATCAAAAGAATCTTTCTATTCATTCAGGGAGACACCCCCAGTCTTCTCCCTCCCTACTGCAGGGACCAAGCAAATTCCTTAGTCTCTCATGTCATTACCACAGCTGAAATGGGTGCCCCCCTGTGCCAACTCTCTAATCAGTTTCAAAGTATGTTTTGTTGGTTCTCATTGACGCCACTCAAAGGAACCGGTCACTCGTGGTCTCAAAAGTTTTACAACAAATTGTATGATTAAACTTCTTAAACATGTCTGTCCATTACTAATCCTCTTTTGCCAACGTCCCTTTCAGAGAAAAATTGCAGTGCTGCACAGTGCCTGATTTATATTTCATTTTGAGAACAGGAAGTGAAGGGATTAAAGTTAAGGATTAAAACACTTACTCTTCACTGCATTTTTTTCTTTTCCCAAATGGCTTCTTGGTTGCCATGGTTACTGTTCACTGGTCCTTAGCCTGAGTACATGCCTCTTTGCATTAATAAAATATCTTAAATGAGACTTCATGAAAAAACAATAGAGGAAGTATTTCTAAGTTCAATAACCCTTAAAAGAATTTTCTTTTTGTAAAAAAAAAATCTATTTTTCTTTGTCCTTTTATTGGTAGGTTCAACAGGGAAACTCAAATTAAAAGGCAGTGGAGAAATGCAATCTAAAGAGGAACAATACAAAGTCAGAATTATTCATCAGGGGTGCAGAGGAATCACTCTGTGATAATAAGTTGGTCCCCTGCTTATAAACCAGTGTTTGGAGGAAGATTAAGTGTCTCTGGGAATTTCTAAAATGTTGCAACACCATGTAAACAGCAAAACTGCACGTAAATGCGGTGTTGCCATTCCAAATTGCAAATACCAGGCAGGAAATGAAGGTCTGAGGTTTTCACTGCCACAGTTAATTTAATCAAACCAACATAAATATCCCTGCTTTCTATCCAAGGCCCTGTCGTTCCTAGTGTCAGCAGCTCACAGGAGTGGAGCCAGAAGGTGGTACAAATGAAAGCATGCTGTCAGAGCGAGTGATGTCTCCCTGAGCAGGGTATGTGCCCTAAGCCTGGTAAGGAATCCAGAAGAAAGTGTGGCATTGCCAAGCAAGTGAGCATAAGCGTATCTGAACTGTTCTTTTATAAACACTCCACTGACATTCAGTTTAGAATGTGATGCCTACATTCCTTTACAAGGCCAAAGAAAATTAAGCACATGAAACACAATACATGTTCTAGTCAAGTCTATTTGGTTTTCTTTTAACTGTGTGCAAGTGCTTGCCTGCATGTGTGTGTCTGGTACCTAAGGAAACCAGAAGAGGGCACCGAATCCCCTAGAACTGGAGTTACAGATGTTTGTGAATTCTCATGTGGGTGCTGGGAACTGAAGTCAGCTCTTCTCCAAGAGGAGCAGCTGTTCCTAAGAGCTGAGACATTCCTCTAGCCTTGGCTACTAAGGAGGGGCTAGTATCTGGCTATTCCTGTATATTTATAGAGGGACTCTCTGAGAAGAAGAGATTCTCCAGGGGTCTCTTGGGTTTATATGTTCTTGTGAGCAAATAGCTTTGAGAAACCAGAAGACTCTCTCTTAATAAAAAGAAACATGTGTAGGGATAAGGACAATGTCAGCTGTTAAAATATAAGGACCTAAATATGACCCCGAGAACCCATTTCTTAAAGGCCAAGTAAGGTGGCATACACTTGTAATCTCAGTCTCGGGGAGTAGGAGACGGAACACTCTAACCTGCTTGAAGAATTATAGGCTAATGAGACACAATGGCTCAAATACCAAGGTAGATGGAACAATACCCACAATTATATTCTGGTATCCACATACTTGTGCATACATATGCAATGTGTATGTGTGTGTGCTCAAACACACACACACAACAGTATACACATATATACACAAAAATAGGTAAGTGTGCTTTGTTCATTATGAGAGAATCAAGTTTGCCAAGCTCATAATGTTCTTTTATAAACACAGCCCTAGGGTGGGCAGTGGTGGTGCATGCCTTTAATCTCAGCACTTGGGAGGCAGAGGCAGGAAGATCTCTGTGAGTTTGAGACCAGCCTGGTCTTCAAGAGCTAGTTCCAGGATAGCCTCCAAAAGCCACAGAGAAATCCTGTCTCAAAAAAACAAAACAATAAATAAATAAACAAATAAGATAAACACAGCCCTTTTCAATGTTACCTTGTGGAAACCTGGACTTAAAAAACAGGCCCAAGAAAATGGACCTAATCGGTTATTTCTATTGAGAATAATAATGTGAAATTTGTCACTGATGCAGGAGGATTACCACAAAACTGCAGCAGGTCAGGCTCTCCCTCATAGCAGGGGTAAAACCTAGCCACAACTCCTGCCATCTAAAAGGTCATTTCTAGGATGTGAATATTTTGGAGAGATGGGTATGAGGTTCTGGTTCACAGAAATAATTTGTCGAGCTAAATACATCTGCCCCCACCATTCTAGAGTCCAATGTTGAGTGACAGGAGCCATAATGGCAGCAGGAGGTATCTGTTCACCAACTACACTTCTGGAACCAGAACATGCTTACAAAGTCCCAGGATAGTCCAGACCTGAGTGATCAAGGAAACAGTGATAATTAATTGATTTCATGTATAGGGACAAGGCTAAAAGAAGGCCCTGAAAGGGAAAAATAGTGTCTGGCACCCAAGTTGGGACAAGTCTAGCATTGGGGTATCCCACCTGCATTGTGGACTATACCTTTATACTGTGTGAATACATATCACTGTTATTGGTTTAATAAAGGGAGCAGACTGACCAATAGCTGGACAGGATAAGGTTAGGTGGGAAAGTCAAACTGAGAACACTGAGAAGAAGAAGGGTGAGGCCAAGAATTTCGAGCAAATGCAGAGGAAGTAAGATGGCATGCTGTACTGAGAAAAGGTACCAAGCTATGTGGCAAAGCATAAATAAAGAAATATGGGTTAATTAAAATATCAGAGTTAGCCAATAACAAGCCTGAGCTATTGGCCAATCATTTATAACTAATATTAAAACTATGTGGTTACTTGGGAGCAGCTTGTGGGACAGAAATTTCTGCCTACAATGAATAGTACTGCTGGCCTAGCCATCAAAACAGACACTTAAGTTCTGGTGAAGGTACTTAAACAACATAAGCTTGTCACACCATCTATAGAAATAAGCCATGATAGAACATCTGGGAATTGTCATTAAACCAAGAAATTGTTAACAAGTGACAAATTGTCCATAGTGAGAAATCAGAATAGCCACAGAAAGAATAGCAAAATCAAAGGAACACTATGTGTGTGAGGTCAGAAGACCTCAGCTTGAGGCTGGTAACTGCACAGAGTGTAACTGGTGAGGTCATGAAGCTTCCCAGAATCTCAGGTCTTCCATCTGCACAACAGAAACAAAAGAGACCAGGGAGCCCCATCTGGATGGCACTCCTAGTCCAGCCACCTAGAGGGGCCTTAAGAGATCTGAGATAAGGACTGCATGTCCAGAGCTTCACCACTTTCTCTAACAGAAGGCCAAAGTAATATGTAGAATTGCTGTGATAATCTAGGAAGTCAGCAGGAAAAATGCCCAGTGAGTTAGGAGACATAGTACTTAATGGTTATTTTTTCTCCTTTACTTTGAAGCAGCATATCATAAGGGAAACGGAAGTAGGTACTTGTCCCCATTATTAATGATGTTTTCAAGGCAAGTTCACCATTGCTTTCACCAATGGTGCCAAGTTTGTGTTTTTGCTATGTTGAGTCTTCTGATCAACTTCATGCTTAATGATCTGTGTAGAAGAAGATGGCACCTGGGGCAGAGATGAGAAATGGGATAACAGTAGGGATGATTAGGTCCCTAGGATTATTTGTGCCAGGACATAATTGCAATAAAATCGTATTATTATTTTGCAAAACAAATGGAGGAGAGTTCCACTGACTCTGAGATGAGATTATTTCTGTATTTACTTCCACAGAGATGAGGGAATATGAAGCAGCTCTTTGCATGATCATCTCAAAATTCACATTATTCAAGGATAGATAGCAACACTTGTGTATTGGGCAACTCCAGGCCCTACTGGGAGACAGCTCTTGTCTACTACTCCTCACCAGCCTTTTGTTCTGTCAGAGCCTTGTGAAGACCTCAGAGATGCATGATGAGAAAACTACTTATGGGTAGGGATTTGCTCTTTTTAATCACCAAACATTAGTGGTCTTAGGGAGAAGCCCTGTGGGCTTTTGTAACATGTCTCAAAATCTACAAAGAAACTGGTGCCAGCATACTGTACAAAGTGGAGCTGTGTGTCACTCTCTCAAGATGCATTTGGAGGTCAATACTTGCCTTCGATGTGCATGTCAAAGTGTGGAAAGCTGATGTTTTATTTAGGTCACTTAAAGTGAAGTGTGCTTTGTATTTAACAAAACTGGCAACAAGGAACGAGGAAGCATCCCTCCTACCCTAGAGTGCAAGACATTTACTTAGTCCACTCAGGGGCAACATCTCCTATGATCACACAACAGCTCAGGGCTGGGGAAACAGACTCTTTAAAGGCGAGTATGAAGATAAGAGGAGTGCATGGATTTTCCCAGGGTTAGAGATGGGTTTCAGACTCAGTTCCAAAGCCTTTCTTGTTCTTTCATGAGAGATCAGTCAAAATGATGAGTGCCATGGGGGAAAGTTTAATGAAAACAGAGCTTAATCAACATGGTGGGACAGCAGGGTGGCCTTTGTAAAAGTGATGTCACATCAGAAACCTGCAAAAGAGGCAAAATCTAAAAACATTATTCTACAAAATGCATCTGTAGAAAATTTTCTGTGAATAAAATATCCACGTGGCAAATTACATTTCAAAACTGCCAAGCCACTAAAAACATTTGCAGTATGTGCAATGATGTAGTTAACAGCTATTAAATAGCTACTTCAATTCAATACAAACTCTCCACTGAAAGGTAGAAAAGATCACAGTCATTCATGAAAAAGAAGCACAAATGGTTAGTAACCTTGATAAAACTGAATTTTCAAAACCTAGGAAAAGATACTTGTATAATAATTAATATCTAGTAGAATCCATCAAATTCTCTTTCCTCATATATTTAAAGTATAAGAAAAATTTGGTTTCATATAGTCTTAACAAAGAGTTGAGTGAATTATTTCTGTAACATCATGTCAACATTATGTTGCTAGGAATTTATTCAACAACATATGCTAAGATCTCTATATTCTCATATGTACTATATAATTGTCCATAATACTAAAAACCTTTAAACGACCTAAATGTCTGAAGGCAGAAGACTGGTTAAGACAAATGCAGTGTATCTTGAAATGCAGCAAATAATAACATTGCTACTAGGGTATGACTCTAGAGCCCTGGTTCTCAACCTGTGGGTCGCAACCCCTAGCTGCTGAAAGACCCTTTCACAGGGCTCCCATATCGGATCAGATATCCTGCATATCACATATTTACATTATGATTCATAATAGTAGCAAAACTACAGATCTGAAGTAGCAATAAAAATAACTTTATGGTTGGGGGTCACCACAACATGAGGAACTGTATTAAAGGGTCGAAGCATCAGGAAGACAGAGAAACACTGTTCTGGAGCCATATCTAATTAAAAATACTTGTTGCTCTTCCAGAGGAGCTGAGTTCATTTCCTGGCACCTACATGGTAGCTTACAACTATCCATAACTCTAGCTGAAGGGGATCTGATACCCTCTTGTGACCTCTGCAGGAACCAGACATGCATGTGGTACACATACATAAATGCAAGTAAAACAAGCATACATGCAATATAAAAAAAATTAGTCATTAAAAAGATATTATCGTAGCATTGCAATTTCTATATATTATTCAATGAATGAATAAAGCCAAAGATATACATGCATATATGGATCTATATATTGTTGTTGTTTGCTTTTGTTTTTGAGGTAGGGTCTCTCTATGTAACCCTGGATGTCCTAGATCTCTCTATATAGACTAGGCTGGTCTTGAACTGACAGAGATCCATCAGCCTCTGCCTCCCAAGTGCTAGGATTAAAGGCATGTGCCATCATATACAGCTTTAATGTATTTTTTAATATGGAAACAAAAATGGATAGATATGCACCAGTACTAAGTCATCATGATTCACTGATTCAACTGCATATTTTAACATATCTGAAATCAAGGCATGGTATCTTGCTTTCAATGAAAGTATATGCATTTACAAATATGTATACCTTATGTAATTTTAAAAAGAGGATTGCTTGGACTCTGAGCATGATAAATTATTTTTCTTTTCTTCTTCTCTGTCCCTCAGTGCTGGGGAATGAGGGGTTTGAACGCAGGGTCTTACATACCTTAGGCACATACTTTACTAGGTATGAGAAAGCATGGAACAACTCTTTACTATTTGGCTCATAAGTTTTCACGGGGGTGCATGTTACAGGAAAAAGGAAACTTCTAGTGGAAGGGGAGAAAAACAGAATAAAGAGCAGGAAAAGGAAGAAGAAAGTAAAAAACATGACTGAGCTAATGCAGAAATCTAGGACCTAAGTCTTTGCAGACTCTGCTACAAAAGGCGCTTGTAAATGCGTATACGGAAGTATACTTCGAGAGGTGTAGACCGAGCTTGAAAATAGATCAATATATATCCACACCCAAATTTCAGGAAAACAAAAAAGGCCAAGCCAAGAAATGTAACATGACCAGAAAGCTAAGGCTTCATGCCTGGGAAGACTCTAAAAGAAACACAGGTTGCTGAACTGTAAAAGAAGGAGGCCATCAGAACACAGGATGGAATCACAGGGAACACCCAGAGAATCACATTCTATTTAAACACCATTCGGAGAAAACCACACACACAATGAGCCGATTCCAGGAAGACATTTAGCAGTCTCTCATGACAGCATTTTGAAAGATGGAGAAAGCTAGAATTGATGGTAGCACAGCTGGGTGTAGACACAGTCTGGTGAACCACAGTATCGAAAGAATGTTGATTAATGGAAATATGCCAACGCCAACCTAACTAATTGCCTGTCTCCTTTCACCCTAAATCACTAATTCATCCCCCACATTAGCACCATGATTATCTTCCTAAATCATGAGTCTGACCATAGTCTACACTCACCATCTTATCAGGGAAGGTAAGGCCCATCAATATCAGTTCCCTTGCAAACCTGCCCACTCTCAATGTCTGCCTCAATATGTTTCAGATACCCATTATGAAACTGTGTGCTCTAGCACCAGGAAATTGGAGACCAAAGAGTTCCATGAGATACTTTTGATAATGCGTGTGATCAGAAAAGATGTGGAGAACTGAGAATATTAATCCAGCATTTCTATGTATACCAGCAAGGTCACTCACAAAACAAAGCTCCCTTGGAGACAGACTTGAATATGTAATGGCTTTTAACTCCATGTATAAGGAATGTACAGACATGTTAGACTTGGTAATGGCACAATGAAGATTTCTTTAAAAGTCAGAAACCTTCAGGTAACTTTAAGAAGCTTTCTGAATATCTTTTTAGGGTGTGTGTGTGTGTGTGTGTGTGTGTGTGTGTGTGTGTGTGTGTGTGTGTGTGTGTCTGTGTGTGTGTGTGTGTGAGTGTGTCTGTTTCTCTGTCATGTGTGTCCATAGATGCATGCGTAGAGGCCAGGGATCAATTCTAGGCATCCTTTTTGCCTCCAGGTTACTTTGTAAGACCGGATCTTCCACTGGACTCATCATTTCAGCTAGACAAATCCATGTGTCTCTGCACTCCCAGCACTGGCCATAGGCATGTGCTGTTACGCTTCTATTTTTTTATGGGTCAATCTGAATTCAGGTCTCCAGGCTTGCACAACAAACACTTTACCCACTAAGCCATCTTCCTAGCCCATTTGTGTGTTTTCTGATTTTGATTCACTAGTAGGCTTCAGGGTGGAGGTGATACTTCTAATGATACTGAACTATAATGGCTGCTCTGCTCTTACAGGAGGCCCTGCAGTGTGGCTGCAGAAAGTCCCCATTCTCAAAAGCCACTTAGACAAAGGAATTTTCCATTCTGGTTAAAAGGATAAATAGCCCTAGAGATGAGGCTACCATCTGTAATCCTTCAACGGCTAACTCAAGCTAGTCAACCAGCAGAGGAAACAGTGAGCATTTCAGACATTGCATGACACCTCGCCAGCATTCGTAAAGAGAACTCTGGATTGCCAAGTGGGAGAAAATTCTTTCGCCAAAACATTTTGTGGAATGCCAAGATTGCAAGCAGCATGTCAAGACTTAATGGATGGCTTTGCATTAGGCACTATTAACTAACGCTGGCACATACTCTGTAGGCTGCTTGGCTTGCAGGAAAGCAGCCTACCACCTCTGCCATCACACTTGGTTCCCTTCCAACTTCTAAGCCTTTTTGCTTCTCAGGAACAAACCAGAGAGAGTAGACATAGTGATAAAAAAAATCATCCCGAGTTTAAAGGCCAAAGAAATAAAATAAAGTAATGTACACATTCACAATGGCTCTGAAATGTGGAAGTACCAGCTGCAGGGACCCAAGCCGTTTCTTAATATCACTATTGCCACGATCACCACTGAAACCTCTGAATCAGACACTGGGTCTGGATCTCACCTGATGTTTA
Source organism: Cricetulus griseus (assembly GCF_003668045.3). NCBI lineage: Eukaryota > Metazoa > Chordata > Mammalia > Rodentia > Cricetidae > Cricetulus > Cricetulus griseus. Next base: position 33,097,951 of record NC_048596.1, on the reverse strand, counting down.
AATGGCAGCTGTAGAAGGCTTCAAGATGGGCTACGTGACTTAAGCAAACATAAAACTCCATAGAGCAAGAAAAATGCTCCCTTCTCTTTAGAAAATTCTTGCTTCACCTCACTTTTGTGTCTTTTTATGTGTATGGATATTTTGCACCACAGTGGCTACAAGAGGGCACTGGACATGCTGGGACTGGAGTTACAGATGATTATGAATCTTCATATAGGTGCCAGGAATTGAATCTAGGTTCTCTGAAGAGCAGACAGTGCTCTTAAATGCTGAGGTATCTGCCCAGCCCCTCACTTTGATCTCTACTTCCACATAGTAAAGCCAGTTTCCTCAACAGAAATGGAATACCAAAGCATTTTCCTGTGTATCGGTATGCCCAATACTAACCCATGCTGTCACCACACACCAAGGTCCTGTGACTCTCCCGTGCTTGAACCTCCTGAGTGATGGACAGCAACAACCTCTGTGTGTGGATTTTCTCATTGCTAATTATGACAAACCGAGAAAAGAACAACTGATCACAGGGCCTATCATTAAGCTTGGTGACGGAAAGATTGGAATTCAGGCCTTTGACTCAGCCCATACCAAAAGAACAGCAGATAATGCAAACGGTAGAAATAAAATGAGTAATAAATGTAACAGTAAGTAAATTGGTAAGTCTGTGAATTTAGATAAGGCTGACTCAGAATAAAGTCAGCATCTACAATGGTTACAAGGTAAAACTCTTTAATTTGTAATCAAGAGCCACACGCCTGCCATCCACACAGCAGGTTTAGGGAAGGTCTATAGTGTCAGGCAGTGATTCCCAAGCCAAAGGCTTTGTAAAAACAGCATTTGAGTGGTCAGACTGTCCAGGAGGGATTTCAAAAACACAGTTTTAAAAAAAAAATTTTGAGACAGGGTTTCTCTGTGTAGCTTTGTAGACCAGACAGACCTTCTACTTAAAGAGATGCACCTGTCTCTGCCGCCCGAATGCTGGAATTAAAGGCATGTGCCACCACCGCCTTGCTCAAAAACATATTTTTCTTTAAAGGATAAATTAAAGATCTTTTGGGAAATGAAAAAAATAGTGGATAGATTATCAGTTTACAGTCACATCATAATCTGCTTCCAGTAGTTATTTTTAAGCAGCTAAGATCACTTGAAGGGGAAAATTAATTAATTGGATACGTGAAGAACATTGTTGCTAGTTCACTGAAATTTCAACAACCTCTTAGTGTTCTCTAGGAAAACCCTGTAACGGATAAGACATAATTCCCCTAATAATAATAACTCGTTTTGGTTGGACATATACAAGATGTCAGGCACCATGCTCAGTGTTTTAACTGTCATTATCTCAATAGGACATGGACATTGCATTAATAGACATATAAAGTTATGACAGAATCACTGATGTGTAAGTTTTAACAAACCATAATAAACTTACATGACTGCATAATTTCCAATATCACAATGCAACATTTAAGTTAAAAAACACATCACTGACCTACTCCTTTAAGGCACAATAATCTTCTATTCTCACAGCATGAAGTTTCTAAATTAATTAGCTTGAACTTATTTACTCTGAACATTCAATGCTATAATCAAAGAGAGTAAGACCAGGTACATCTGATAATTAATTCCCATCTCTTTTCCTAATGAATAATCAATTAGCACCAATGTAAAAGACACTTGGAAGTTCACAATGCCCCATTCTCATGTCACTAGTCTAGTCTTATCTTTGAATAAAGAACCCTCAGTTAGAATTGATCATAATGGATTCTAGTGGCGGTCAGCTTTATGTCTCTACTTAGCTAACTTAGCTAGCCTATAGTCCATGCCTGCCAACAAAATATCCACAAATCTAAGTATTGCTGTGAAGATATTATGCAAATGTGATTAACATCTTCAGTCAGATGACTCTAACCTAAAAGAGACTATCTAATAATCTCTGTGGGCCTGGTCTAATCAATAGAACTGAAGCCTCCTGAGGAGATTTCAGCCTGTGGAGTTCAGCTCCCACCCCCAGCCAATCAACCAAGGAAAACAGGAACTACACGGTTATCTCTTTGTCCCTTGACCTCACCACATACAGTCAGTCCATCTCTACTCCCTCGTCTCTCATTTTAATCTAGACTGCTTCCTTGTCAGAAAAGTACATAGACTCCTGACTCTGGCCATTGCTTATAGTCTGCTTCCATCGTCCAACTAACCAGAAACACAATAACCCCCATCTTATCAAAATCCAGCTTGAATTTCTGTGCTGGCTATGGCAAACTTGACACAAGGTAGAATCATTTTGGAAGGGACATCAATTGGGAAAATTCCCCTATTGATTAGCCTGTGAATATACCTGTGGTGCATTTCCTATTTATGGTTTATGATTGATGGGGGAGGACCCACTTCATCTTTGGCAGGGTCATCTCTGGGCAGGTGCTCTTAGACTGTAGAAGAAGGCAGGCTCATCAAGCCATGAGGAACAAGCCAATAAGCAGCACTTTTCCATGGCCTCTACTTCAGCTCCTGCCTCCAGGTTCCTGCCTTGAGTTCTTACCCTAACTTTGTTTGACAGTGACCTGAAAGTTGTAAGCTGGGATAAACTCTTCCTCCCAAAGTTACTTTTGGTTATGATATTTTAATCACAGCAACAGAAACCCTAACTCAGGCTGCCTCTCAGACTGCCTCTAGGGAATGGAGTGTGTCTTAGCATTTCATATACTCAAAGGTGTAACAAAATCTCAGACACACAGAAATCTTGAGGAACTACTTGTGGAATAATTTGAATATTTTAAAATTCAATACTAGAGGAGTTAATATACAAGAGCAAAGAAGGCAAAAAAATTCTTATTTGGGCAACATCTTAGGGGAAGATAGGTATAACCAAAGTCATACAAATAACACAACTGTTCACAAGGTGTCTTGCTTCTGCCTTATAATCTTAATTTCAGAATGCCAGTGAAATCTATGGAACCTCTCTAAAGCAAAAACCATTTTTTTGTGTATCGTTGGGGAAACATTCTTGAACTTCCCAAACCTATCATTTTCATCCATCTACAGACTATTCACCTATAGGCTATGAACCCTCAGGACAGAACCCTTGGGCAGAATCAAGCATTGCATGTCTAAACTTTAATTCCCTCTGGTTTGGGTCCATTTCCTTTCCTTTTTATGAACCATTTTTGCAGCAGTCATATGTGCCTGAAAGACAGGCTGCAGCAATATCTGAGAGATGGCTCCTCCAAGAATACTCAATTCTCAAGGAGGAAAGTATTTCCAAGGACATTGTTCATCTGTTGTCAGTCACAATGGGCTGCCAAGGATGGCTGCTACGTGACACAACAATGCTTCCCTCCTGAAAGAGCTCCTCTTTCACCTCTGGGGCCCAGGGTTTGCCTTTCAAACTAGCTGCAAAGACAGGAAAATGGAAAAACTGGGGGGAATGTGACTTGTTAAGTCATGATGCAATTCGAGGCACTGTTTAAAAGAAGCTCGTACCTCTCAGGGTCCAATCCAAACACTTTGGGGACAAGGCCACCTGCCCAGTATCCACCAAGAAAAGTTTTTGCATCAGGCGTATCCAAGCCCTTGTGTGAAGTCACCCTGAAAATAAATCCTCACAGCTCAGACAGCCAAGATACAAACAAATGTGAAAGTATTACCCAGGAGAGCTAAGACCGAGTTCAGCTGAAGCTGAAAACAGAAGGCAAGCACGAACTTGCAGAGGGAGCAGTAACCACACAGAGATGTGAGTGCTTTGGAAGAGGAGATGAAGAAGGGGACACCTGAGAAGGGCAGTGCGGGACTGTCTCCTGAGAGCTCAAGACACAGTACGGAGACTGCAAAGGCTCTGTGGCAAACACTTTTCTTTCCAAATCATCTTTATCAAGGATGCTAAAACATTAAAAGAAAGAGAATGAGAAATGTAAAATGTCCTGCCTTTCAGTGAATCAGAAAAGCACTGATTTCCATAAGGTACCTGTGCCTGGGCACTGGACTGCCCCAAACTGCCCATTAAAGCACCCGTCAGAAGGTCTTTTTTCTTCACGTGCTTTGCCAGAAAGATATGAGACACCCACCATTCCACCATCTTTGTTTTCTATGTTGGGTTTTGATTCCAAGTAAGAGTTCTCAGTGGGGATAGAAATAAGATGATCTTATGATCTACAGCAAAATTTTGTGATGGACTCAAGAACAATGGCTTCAAGGAATAAAACACAAGACCTCACTCCAAAAAAGTCTTTCTCATTTGCAAAGGTACACCATGCCCCGGGTCACAGTAAGATTTTGCTTTAACTAGGCAAAGATTTGTTACATTTGTTTCTGCTGTGGAATACTACCATAACTATGTGAAGGTGTGTTATATTTGTTTCTGATGCCTTTGTTAATGCTATAAAGATGGTGTTACATTTGTTTTTGCTACATTTGTTTAATTATGTAAAGATGTGCTGCATTTGTTTCGTCTTGCCTTTCTAAGGCACCTGATTGGTTCAATAAGCTGAATGACAAATAGCTAGGCAGGAAAGGGAGAGGCGGGGCTGGAGGGCAGAGAGAATTTGTAGGAGGAGAAATCTAAGTACACAAGAGAAGGAAGAAAGGAGAGACAGAGAGACAAAGAGAGGGACACACCTGAGGCTAGAAGCCAGGCAGCCACCAGCCACCCAGACACTGGAGGAAGCAGGAAAGAAAGACATATATAAAAAAAAAGGTAAAAATCCCCAAGGCAAAATGTAAACAGGTTAATTTAAATTAAAAGATATAGCTAGAAACAAGTGTAAGCTAGGCGGAGCATTCATAGCTAATAATAAGTCTCCGTGTCATAATTTGGGAACTGGTTAGTGGCCCAAAGAAAGCCTGCTGCACAAGACCTCACTCCTTAACAGCTTTGTCATTTGCCAAGATACTACACACAAGGGAATGTATAGGCATGACTTCTCACAGATATCTCTTCTGCCTGAAAGCATGTGTCTCTACTAGACCTGCCATCTTAGGAGTGTAGACACAGCCTCACTTCACTCAGAATCCTCAGGACCAGCCAAGGCCTCACTTGCTAATCAGGCTCCAAGAATCACAAGTGAAGACCACCTGAGTTGTGGTATTTGGCAGGAGGTAGAAGACACTAAGTTTCAATGACTAGTCACTCTTGTGCCACCCCAACTAAATAGGATGGGCTGAAGAAAGAGGCAATTAAGCTCTGGCTAAAGTGGTGACACATCTATGCATATGCTTCCACAGCTGAGGATGCCAAAGCAGGAAGATTCCAAGTTCAAGGCCAGCCTGAGCTATACAGTGGCACCCTATCTCAAAAAACAAACAAACAAACAAAATAAAAACCCTAACATGACCCAGACAACTATTCCTAAGGAGGTAGCAATATCAGATTCTTTGAAAATTAGCTCAAACAGGAAGTACAATAAATTGACTGAAATCAGTAGATTTCTTCTGAAACCAGTGAATTTCTCAAGTGGTATTATCTGTTTCCTTTTGCTCAGTTCCTGGAGTGACTTTTCTAGACTGTCTCACTTCAACACACCCCTCCTGTTATTAGTCCTCCATTGTCATCCTTCTTTGCATTGATGTCACACCTATTTTCTGTGTTTACTATCATCAGAACGTCAGTCTAAGAGGGCAAAAACCACATCTCTTCTGTGTGTTTGTTTCCTATGGTTCTAACAAGTACCCACCACACAGTAAGTAATTAATAAATATTTACAAAATTAATAATGAAACTTTGAGACACTTAAAATATCTACTAGTAGCTCCATGAGATGCCAAGAAGGAAAGGATTCTTTTGTCTACCATATTCCCTAAGGAATATTAGTGTACCACAAGGACCTAAGAACTCTGCGAAGAAGAAAACCACTGAATATGATTCAGCTCAGTGTTTCCTCAACTTACTTGGAAATAAATAACTTAAAAACAAGTATCTAGGAGGCTGGGGAGAGCACTCAGCAGTTAACAGCAGTTAAGCTCTTGTAGAGGACTTGGGTTCAGCTCTCACAGCCAACCACAATTCCAGTTCCATGGTACCCAATGCCCTTTTCTGAGCTCAAGGGGAATCAGGCTAAATGGTGCATAGACATACATGCAGGCAAAGCACTCATACCCACAACTAAAATAAACCTAAAAACAAAAATAACAACACAAAACAAAGAAAATCTATCTAATAACACCCCATGTAATTTGTTCCAAGAGCAGTGCATGGGTAACAGTTTTTAATCACAGTTAAGACCTTGGGCCATCATCCCAGAGACAGTGGGGATATTTTCCTGTAAAGCTGAATACAGCCCCTCTGATGACAAACAAACAAACAAACAAACAAACAAAAAACATGCTTATTTTATTCACTGGTCATTCTCACTGACAAACTTCTTGAAGTCCCTCTTCAACTCCTACAAGTGTGAATTCTTCTAAACAGCCTCTATCACCACAAGCATCAACCCACTTTAAAAACAAAGGTGGCATTACACTGGGCCACGTTATCATAGAAGCCAGCAGGCAACTTGTTCCAAGCAGCAATCATTATCAATATATGGTTGAATTTGTGATGATTTGCAAGATCGTTTTTTTTTCATTAAAACATAATCATTTATTTTCATCATTATTTTTTTCACCAAAAGTATTTCTTCCAAGAGCATCTCCCAGAAACTTTCTTGAAATTAAGTTCCTCTCAGCTGAGAGGTATGGGGATCCAGATGTGTCTCACCACGATTCTGAGGTGTGATGTCAGTCATTTATCACCAGTGCTATGATGTACAGATGTTTGTGAGCTATTAAAAAAAAGACAACTTTGCACTCCTTGAGTCTCAGCCCCGTAACAGAAGAATTATCCTCACGCACACCCACCATGGTAGTGTCACTGAAGTGTCCCTAGAGAGTTGGACTCCCTTATCCCAGTCAAGACTGTGGTGTGGGCCTATTCCTAATACTCCATTAGTGATTTTAACTGATTCCCATTGAGTAACAAGGGAGAGATAATGAAAAGGAACCATAAGTCCGGGGAGGCACTTGAACACACACCCCACCTGCCAAAATAAAAATAGACGAAAGCACAAAACCATTAATGGGGAAAGCATGATTCATTCATTATTTTGCCGAATACGCCAATTTAAAGGAAAGTATTTTTGCAGCTTCCTCGTCATTGTTCCAAGAACTACACACTGCAAGCTGAACCCTTGGGTTCTCTAGAAGTATATAGTTTGAGGTGATGCTGGGGAAAGGTGGTGGCTTGAAACAGTCTGAAGAATTGCCAGTTTCCCTTGAAGAAAACTGCATTAAGTAAACTGCCCTCACATAGCCAGAAAGCCATATAAAATTGCCTCTAAGTATGCAATATGAACATTTTTAATTGCAGCAGCTTGGATTGCGGTCGCAAAAGTGAATACCAATGATATTCAGGCAACCAAGGGTCAATGTCTAACGAGCATTTAGCAACTCATACGAAGTTCAGAATCTTTATGGAAGTACAGAATGGAGAAAGATTCTTGTCACCTCTAACTTTTGGCCAGGCATTGCTTGTATTCAAGTCCATTTGATAACACGCTGGAGTTGAAGGAAACCCCTGTTCATGGCACTTCCAAGGTGAAAATGAAAAATTCTGATAAAACTCACAGCCTTGAGAAGAATCTCAAGTGGCCTATTGTCTTAGTCTTCTCTTCATTCACTCACGCACTGGGAAGAACCGAAGGACAGACTTTTGCTCTGGAGGCTAAATTCTATTCTCAGTGGAGACCTTTACTGGTGACTTGAATACTTTCCTACTTGCTTTACGAGTGTGCAACACACATTTGATAAACAAGGCTGGATGTCTGTTGGCTGAGGAGGTGCGAGTGTGTGTGTGTGTGTGTGTGTGTGTGTGTGTGTGTTTGACTTATGCAAACAAAAAAACTTCTCTCTGAGTACAACAATCCAAAGTGCCCCTGTTCTTTCCCTTTTCTTTCTTTATACAGCTTGAACAATGTTTGGCTGAGACTGCAGGTCCATCTTATTTTTTAGTGGTGTGTATCATGTAACAGAAAGGGTCGTATGTTCTCGGCCAGGGCACCACTTAAGAGCAACTTGCCTCTCCTGATATACATTATCTTATGGGTGCATTGTTACCAGCCAGGGTTTCAGAGTTGGGCCTCATAAAGCTGGCTACATTAAGACCAAAATAATGTCATTTAGTGTCTAGGGGGAGGTTAAGAAGAGGATTAGAGGGAGGCGGGCAGGCAGGGGATATTAAACAAGTCCATGACTAACAGGGTGTGACAGAAAAGAGTTTTACTCTTTTCAACAAAACAATTCCCTACGGCTGGGCCCATTACTCCACTGTGCCTTTATCACCTTGGAATTTTTATGGTTATTTTTGATGAATTCACATTTTTGTAAAGCCCTTTTTGAAATCATGCCAGTTTTCAATTTTTAATTAAAGTCGTAAATAATCTTAATTCTGCCTTAAAAGGTTTATTGTTTCTTTCTTTTTTTATTATTGAGGCCAGGAAATATTTCAAATACCAAGTCTTGACGTGAGTGAGCAATTAGAAGCTCTCTAAGGTCTAGTGACAACATTGTACCGTGTAAATATAACACACTAGGATATCGGCTTGAGATTTAGCAGCGTGGACAGACTGATTTTGGGTTTATCAGCAGCTGCTTCTCTTGGGAATGACACTGCCTCTTTTGTTGGATGAAGCGACTTTCATTTTAATTTCATGAATTAACCATCACAGATTTAGAAAAGACTTTTTGGAAAGTAAACACTGTAAATTTGTCACTGAGGGCTGAACAAGGAAAGTCAACCAAATCTGATTCAACTGTTTGCACAACACCGGTGGGCAAATGAGAGAGGGACTACTTCATTTTACATAAATCAAACTTAAGGAAGAGCTGTAATGTCTGACATGATATTACCAGACTGCTGGAAAGCCCTACCTTTGTTTCCTAGACTGCCCGCTGAAGGTTGCAAGGGAACTGTAAATACAATCCTATTTTATAGTCTCAAGGTCTTTTTTTTTTAATTAGTGCTTCACACAATCAAAATTACTCTTTCTTTATATGAGGCCAATATTAACAATCTCTAAAAATGTCCAGTGTGTTCCCACACCTGTGAGCATCACTACTGTTGTCTCCATAGGGGATAAATACTCTTTACTGCCATGGCAGTAGGTTCTGTGACAGTGTTTTCATCTTGCTGGTAGTCTTACTTATTAGGGACAACTTGGAAGTAGAGAATGATCTAGAATGGAAACCGTCTCTCATCTAGAAGACTGGGCTTTTACAAATTGAATATAATTTATTCCTTTGAATGTATAAGATACAGACCATGACAAAGCCAACAGACAAAGATCCTGCTAAAGGGTCCAATTGTGATATTGTGTTATTTTAAGAGGAAGCATTGTTGTTCCAAGTTTATTTACATTAAAGAAAATCCCTTTGCTTCTCTAAATTCAAGTCATAACCAAACCATGCAAAGTAATTCTGGATAACAATTTATTGGTATTCCAAAATAAAGAGATTTAGATAATCTCTAGAGGAAAAAAAAACACAATTGATTTACAAGACTGGTTTTGTAACTAGTTAAGAGTATCTGTCAAATACTTGTAGCTGAGTGTTTTTCTTCCTCCAAATGAAGACTTGGCTAAGTACTTTCTGCATATAAGCCCTCAAATGGTACTCAAGCCTAGCACCTCAAGACAGAACAAAAATACAGTATCAAAAAAAAAAAAAAACAAAAACTATAGAGGATTTCCCAACACCAAATATCAAATCTCCAAAAGCTATGAAAAGAAGTGCACAATTTTGACTAGAAGGCACAGTGACCAGAAAACCCTTGCCATAGGGTTCATTCACTTGAAATAACTTAAGTCTTAATGTGTTACAAATTTGTTACAAAATCCCCTTAAATCAATTAGATAACCAACTCAGCACAAAGGTAGCACTAAAAGAGCCAAGTTAGTGCAACATGTTTCTGCCATGGACAGAAGATCCTAGTTTATTCAAACACTTAAAAGCTTGGGTGTTGGACAGAACTTGGTGGGGGAAGTGCTCATGTGAGAACATAAGGACCAGAGTTCAGTCTGAGGAACAAGCCACCTGTGGTGGCATGTGCATGTGTGTGATGGCATACGCATGTGTGTGGTGGCATGTGCATGTATACAGATAAGCCACCTGTGGTGGCATGTGCATGTGTGTTACAGCATGTACATGTATGTGGTGGCATGTGCATGTATATTGATAAGCCACCTGTGATGGCATGTGCATGTGTGTTACAGCATGTGCATGTGTGTTACAGCATGTACATGTGTGTGGTGGCATGTGCATGTATATTGATAAGCCACCTGTGATGGCATGTGCATGTGTGTTACAGCATGTGCATGTGTGTTACAGCATGTACTTGTGTGTGGTGGCATGTGCATGTGTGTGGTGGCATGTGCATGTGTGTGGTGGCATATGCATGTGTGTGGTGGCATGTGCATGTATACTGATAAGCCACCTGTGGTGGCATGTGCATGTGTGTTACAGCATGTACATGTGTGTGGTGGCATGTGCATGTATATTGATAAGCCACCTGTGATGGCATGTGCATGTGTGTTACAGCATGTGCATGTGTATTACAGCATGTGCATGTGTGTTACAGCATGTACATGTGTGTGGTGGCATGTGCATGTGTGTGGTGGCATGTGCATGTGTGTTATAGCATGTGCATTCACTACTTGAAGCAAAGTGAACAGCCCCTGAAGAACAATACCCATAGCTGACTTCTGGCCTCTAAACACAGGTTTGCACACATGTACACCCACCTCCACATGAACATGCCTATGAGCCTACACCCACCACACAGCCCATAAAACTCAGATCTCAAGTGGCCTGGGAGACAGTAAATTCCCTTTCTCAGAAGGTTTGGAAGGCCAGTCTGGCCAGCCAGTGGCAGTATTGTGTGGCGTTCACAGAGCAATGCAGACATGCTAGCTAGATGGACTTGGACACTTCTGCCAAATCTGTAACACTCTAATGTCTGCAGATTTTGAAATCTGCCTTGATCCCTCACTGATGTGAAAGTCAAATTAAGTTCAACATTTTGTCCCCTCCACCACCAATTTCACACAAAGTGCCTATCAAGCCAACCACGGGGAATGCTCTCTTCAAATACTAGGGTCACCCAAGTTCTTCAATGGAGTGGAAATTACTTGAGCTAGCTGATACTTTTACAAAAAAAAAGTATTTCTCCAGAAAGAGTTTCCAGAAATTTCCATAAAAGCTTTTTGTTATTAACATTTCCTGGGGTTGGTGGCTGGCATTAATTTTCTCTGCAAGCTTCCCCAGAAACTTTTACATGACTGTATTAGTTGTGCCAACTACAGCCTTGCTGAGGCCTCGGGGAAGGTGTCCTCCTCATTTCAAGCTTAAGACATCTTCAAAGTCAAAGGTCCCAACGCCCTGTGAAACCTCTGTGACTGCAAGAGTAATTCAAACACAGCTTTCCTGACTGGGAAACTCTCTTTGAATTTTACCTTTTTCCTTGCTTGTTGCTCTTTGGAAGAATGCGCCTTCACGTGCTTTCTTAGGGAGCTTGGATCTGTGTAGCGTTTTGTACATCCTGGAATCTGACAAGCATAAGGTTTCTGAATAAGAGAAGAGAGAAAGACAGAGCTGTGGTTAAATCATGAAAGTAACAGGGTCGTGCTTTGTTCAGACTGTTCAGAGCAGGAAGCAGCACCAAGTGACAGGTGTGGAGTGCAGGGTAATACTCATGCATGTTAATTAAGACACCCAGGAATTCTGCATCATGATGATGAGAGAATAACCTTTCAAAACGAACCCACAGAGATGCATTATCCTCAAGATTTTTCAGCGAGTACCTTACATTGCAGTGTAACCATAAAATCTCTTGTATAATTTTTAAAGTGGAAGTTATACTTACATACTTACAGTTATCTCCCTGAGAAAATCTTTGGTACTGTCAGAAATAGTAAACAGATCTTTTAAGGCTCAGGTAAAGAAGCTGTAGAAAAGTCCAGAAAAGACTGGATTTGGTTCAGAGGGTACCTGATTCAGAAAGAGGAAAAGAATTAAGAAGGAAAATTAGTATAAAGCGAGTAAGAAATAGTAGGTCTCAAACAACAGACACAAAAACTTAGCCAGAAGAACAGTAATATTAGTCACAGAGAAGTCAAGTGACATGAATGAGCCCTTAGTGGGGGGACAAGGGTGCAATTTCCTGTGCAGCAGAGAGACGGGAAATATATGGAAATGTGAGGTATGTCCCCAAGGGCTTGGCGCCTAAGGTAGACATGAATGCATGACATAGGTGGGAGGGGAAGAACAATTCAAATCCATTCTGACATCAAACAAATTAAAAACAAAAACTAGAACAACAAAAACAGGAGTAATTGTGTAGAAAAGATGAATTATCATCTACTGTGAGAAACGAGACTAGGGCCTGTATTATGTAATAAGAGAAAGATCTGAAATCCTCTCTTGATGGGAGGAGTCTTCTCCGAAGCCTGCTATGCTAGGGACAAGAGCACACCACAGCTATTCTTACCCCACCATGCTCTTGTTTTCATGTGTGGTTCATTTACTGAGTAAATGTGGACTTTCTTATTCGCTTGCTGAGAGCAACATTTAGAACTCACTGACATTCTGTCATTTTGTTTTTCATTCCAAAGGTGAGAGAGAATCATGCTGTATCGTTTCATTGAAATGCTCGATTTGAATACAGGATTTGATTACTCATTGACTGATCTTGACTTACTTTTGATTGATTAATTGAATAACCTAAGATTATGTTTCTAGAATGTTCTGGGCACTTACTAAATTCTAAGTAACTCTACCAATAAATGATGGATGAAGAGGAACCAGGCCCTTACCGAATTCATTTTTTTTTTAAGTGAGCAATTAATGGCACTTTGTTCCATGAGGGAACAAAGATTTTGCTTTAACCTGAAAATCTTTGCTGAGTTCACCCAGCCCTTCCCGAACTAGCTTTCCCTACTCTGCCTTCACATCAGCGGAGCAAGTAGCCAATATCCATCCTTCAGTATGAGCACACACACTTGAGGTTGCAGTGAGAGTGGGTACCTCATGGAAGCAGTTTTGTGAACACTGGCATGCTCTAGGGATCTATGCTAGTGTAAGTGGAGTGGGAAATGCCATTTGACATTTTATTTAAAATACACTTGGAGAAAGCCTAATACACACCATTCCTCCCAACTGGCCTTGAGGCCTCCCCTGCATATGTCACTTGAGGCTAGCATGCCCAATCAGCCGTCAGGCTCTGGTGTGGACAACAGTGCTATCCTATCTATCCTGTCATTTTATCTCTGATTACCCAAGCTTTCATTGGCATGTTATACTCCATCAAAAGGGCTATTTCATGATTTTCCAGCTGTCCTGAATAATTACTTCTCTTATTTAGATTTAAGACGTTAATAGAGAAATGTATTAACAAAAATTTTCAGGGTTATTATAGTGAATTCAAGAATCTTTGTGAGAAAATCATCTTCCTGAGTACAGAATCTATTTAGTTGAAAAGATACCTTTATCCCAAAATCCTGCATAAGCTTTTGTATAAGGGGTGATTAACAGAAAGGAACCTAAATATAAGTTAAACATTCTTCAAAGAGCTACAGTTAGCTTTGGAAGACAAGAATTTAATTTATTTACCAATTTGTTAAAGGAAGTAAACATTTGAATAGGAGACAGTTTGAATCTTAAGGAAAAATGAGAAAATCTTTTTAACAAGATAAATATGACCAGTTTTAAGAGATGTTGCACTGAATTCAAATCATAAAATCATTATCTTAAACAGCTTTATTTAAAAGTTCTTAAAGGGCTACACATTTTTACTTTACTGAAGTAAATGCTGAAATTACTTTATAAAATGTTTTATGTTATTAGCTAAAATTGGTACCAAAGAAGGGTATTGTTGAGAAACAACACGTTTCCTGAAGCATGGCTTTGAAACTACAGAGAACTGGTTAATGGAACAATTTGACAATCTTGTTTTATGAGTGGTCACACTTCCATGAAAAGGTTTAGTGACAAACTGGAAAATATACTGGATTAGACCAAGACCATTTCAGATACAACAAAATAGGACATTAAACATAATTTATTCTTATATTTTCTATGTTGAAAAATTTCAGCACTTTCCATATATCTATGTAATATTCTATTCTATTGGCCCTGAACAAATTAATAAATCCACTCTGGCTAAAGCAGCAAAAGTTTATCCTTTGCCCATGTTTCAGGTATTTACCAGAGAAACCATCACATCTATGCATATTAGGAGATAATTCTGTTTAGAAAGGTTATATGACATACATAGCTAAAATGACTTCTGCAAATATGACTAATAGAGACTAATATAAAATGTAATAAATATGTCAACCATAACATTAGAAGAATCTTAAATATGTATGAGAAGGTGTGTAGAAATAACAGTATCTTTTCAAAATTCAGGCTCTGGTGTAGTTTAATAATAGACATCAGAATGTTAACACTGAGAAAGTACTGTCATGAATACATTATTTGCAAGAACGTGGGATAAGAGATCCGTGATGTGTATAATGCATTTATCCCAACGGCTTTGTCAAGTGAACTGAAATTACACAGCATCTATCTGGCCTCCTGTAAAGAAAATGGCATCAAAGCTTGAGAAGGCAAAGAAGTGTTATCTACATAATGGGGGAAATAAAAGACAAAAGTTACATAGAAACAGCATTTGCAAGGAGCAAAATTTAGCAGCATTAAGGGAGTTAAGGGTGTGAAAATAAAAACTCAATTGTTCTCATAAGGTTGATATAAAAGGATTGTGGCTGCTAACACAGAAAAAGCATGTATGAAATGAACTCTGGGGAAGATCTGCTCTGTCTTTTTAGATCAATTGCAGGTGAGAATAACAGATGGTTTCTATAGTAAAAGACCAGATTCATACTCATCACTGTGCTGGCTGAAAAGTTAGGTCAAGAGGATAAGAACCAGGGTCAACACAAACTCTGTACATCATATCCCTCCCAAATGCATACATTGTCTAGTTTGGGACAGCCTGATACATTCATCATCACTTAAGTTATCTCTAGTGGCCATTCTGGGTGCCAACATCTACTGCATGAAAGCCCTTGAACTACTTCTGCTCTCTACAGAGAAGGGACTCAAGAACCCTGGTCCCAGAAAGTTCTAATATGTAGCATAAATTCGCAACTTCAAAAAATAAAAATTAAAAAAATGAAGCGACCACACAGGGTACACCCACGGCGAGGGGGGGGGCACTTCACTGTGTTCTGCTGTGCTTGGCACTGCCCCTGTGACCTACAGACCATAAAGCAAACACCTCCACCATCCTACCATCAGAGGGGCCCCTTGGCACACACAGCTGAGGCTGGAAGGTGGCAAGCCTCTGCCATCCTTACAGTGTCAAGATGCGTCCTCTGGTGCTTGGCACGGTCGCTGGAGTTGCTGAAAGCCTTCTGGCAGCCTGGGTGCTGGCACAGGTATGGCTTCTCACCAGTGTGGCTCCTCAAGTGAATCTTGAGGTTCTCAAGCCTTGAAAAGGCCTTCTTGCAGCCTTCAAACTGTAAAAAGAAAACAAGTTTTAGTGATTGAGAAGGACCCCAAATGCCTGAGATGAGAGAAGAAAAACAACCATTAGTTTGTACTTAGCTAACAGTAAGATGAAATTAAATCCAAACAGTAGCAAATACTGCTTCTAAAAATAGCCATATGTTTATGTGAATTGCATCTTTCCCACAGCATATATATGCCACGTTCCCTACCAGATTTTGGTTCCAAACTGATTTCTGTGATTACTTATGTCAGAGAAAATTCACTGTGAGCCATCTGGCTCAATCAATAGAAACATAGTAATGTGTATCTTAAAGGTTTATTAAAAAATTAACACACTTTTCTATTCCCAAATTGCTCCACATTGAAGGAACTGGGAAGGAAGAAACTTTCAACAGCTAAGAAACTAGTAAAAGATATCAGAGTGACATGTGAAAGAAAAAGAAGACAGGACAGGTCCAAGAATGTAGGATGAAGAAAACAGGTACCCACTACATCAAGTCAATCAGACACATCTTTAAATATTTGTTCAGGTTTCTCAACTTCCAAATGAGTGGCCAATGTTAACATGGAGGATGATGCCAAGCTGAGTAACTTTTCAAAATACTTTTTAAAGGGAACAAGGAGACAGAGAATTCGCTTAGCGCTAAATCATTCCAAATAAAGTAACCATTATTATTGTTGTTATTATTATTATTATAGAAATTTCACCACTTAGATATGAATAAGAGAAAGATAAAAAGGTTGATGATTTCAAATGCACATTTGCATTTTGTTAATAACACATATTGAGAGTAGCATTAATTTAATATCTTCTGTGGGCAAATTATCAGTTACTATTATAGGGTCAGAACGGGGCTAACATTCAAAATGAAATGTGCTGAGGAAAGCCTAAAAGTAAATGATTAAGGTGAGATGAAGACATCTTTGGTGCGAAGCCCTAGAAAAGTTATGTGAATTTAATGCTTTTAATTCCATTAAAGTTCTCCTTTATTAAGTTGTTAGGGATATGGGAAACAAAAATGGTATGCTTTGAGTGATTAAAAAATCTGAAGGTGTTTTTTTTTTTTTTTTAAGAAATGTAGAGGAAACAGTACATACATGGACATAAGTAAGGAGGGTAAGAGAGGGACTGTTTTCATTCAAAATTAGGGGACATTATCTAGAGTTGCTATAGGCACCTCATAAATTGCCTTGGTTTCTACAACAGACGATGGAGGACACTGGGTGTGAAGGTTTCACTAGCTGGAAATTTCATCCCTAAGTAAAAGATGAACTAAGGAGAAAGAAGAGTCGACTATGTCACAACTTCATCTATTTAAGTTGATCACATTCTGCATGCTGGAGTATTTTAAGAAATTTATGAAAGTTGCACTTATTTTTGATTGAGAGTTATACATGTCTCACAGACATATGTTGGTTTATTTCAATTTTGATATTTTGCTTAAAATAATTTTCGGTGTTTTCCTGATTTCTATTTCACATAAAAAATAAATTTAGCCTGAACGAAGGAAGAATGCTGACAAAGCTGACGACTTTCTCAGAGCCAAGTGTATATAATGCCACACTGCGGGGGAGGGGGAAGTTCTGGAATTCATGGGGCCTTATTTCTGCAAATTTTCAACTACATCTCAAGTTCAAGGATCAAAGAGTTCTGATTTAACTCCTAATTAATAGCTAAAAGGTCTCTGCCAACCAAATGTGTGCTTTTAAGGTTTGCTCTGAACGAAGACTCTGAGCAAAGTCCTGGAGCCCAGTTTATTTTGCTTGGAATTACCTGGTCCAGCACACTTAGGTCTGAAATGAGCTTGTGGTTTTGGACATGCTGATCCTGTAGCCTCTTTCTTAGCAAGGCTCTTTTTGTAGGGCAGATGTCATTCTGGGGCTAGTTCCAATGGTACATACCCGAATAGGGTGGGACACAATCTCTTGTACCTTCTACAGTCACCTCAAAACTTACAGAGAAAGCTCCATTGTTTTTGGTACCCATGTGAGCATGGGAGAACAGTGATAGCTTGGATAACAAGGTTTCTGTGAGTACCAGATCCAGAAGAAACTTCCCCCACTTCTACCATAGAATGGGAAACCCAGCTATGTGTTAGAAGATTCAGACTGTCCATGAGATCACATATAAGGCACATGCAGCTAGCAACTCCTCATCCTTTCTACTCAATGCCCATTTAATATCTGTTTAGAATTAGAATTAAAATTATTGCTACTATTGCTATCTACACAACCAATAATAATAATAAAAAAGAGGTCTGGCATTCCAAACCACATGAAGTATCAAGGCTACAGTACAAAACGGGCATCCAGTTAGAACAGCACAGCAAGAAGGTAATCTGCAAACTAATGAAAATTTAGTTGACATAAGATGTCCCCTCTACAACAAGAATGGCCCAAGGACGGAGAGAAACAAGGTAGTATCTTCAGGGAAAACAAAGGCAGAGGTTATGACCTCCTTGAACTGTGTGAGTAAAGGCAGTTGTTGGGAAGCAGTAGCTCCTAATAGACACCCACCACTCACTCTTGCTGAAAAACCTTACTCGAAGAATCTACAGACCGAGGTCCTCACAATCTGGCAGATGGCTTGGTAGAGGGCCTAACACCAAATGGGTCAGTCACCTGAATGGACTTGTGAGAAGGTTCAGTGAGAGGAAGGGGTATCGTTTGCTTCTCTAATGGCATCCTGGTGGACTTGCAAGCAAACAATTTTATAATGAAGTGTTATCATCCATTATGGGACTAACCTTGTAATTCAGCACAAGAATTTCCTCTCCTGGAGGCAGTTTTACCCCTACATTCACAGGTTCAGTTAAAGAAAACTGCTTTAAAAATAAACTAACATTTAGGCAGGCTTACAAGAAAATGTAATTAATAAAAACAATCTCAAATAGCTAAAACTGGATTCTTGGAGAGTTTGGGCAAATGGATGCCTTTTAATCCTCTTAAGATTTTTTTTTCATGACTTTCATGTAGCTATTGAAGGTGTTGAGTGAGTCTTGTGGAAGAACACCTGAATGTAGGGAGCTCTGGGCGATTAGGACTACTTCCTGAGTTTGAGTCACGTATTTTCTCAGCATGGTTCTCACAGTTCAAGATAAACCCAGAGAACTATGATGTACACTGCCAACTGGTTGATCTTTATCCCTGGCTGTGGTTTAGTGCTTCATCTCAGCTCCCTCCCTCCTGGATTGGCTCTGAAACCATGCATCCAAAGGTTGGTAACCCATAACTGAATCACAAGTCCTGGTTTATCCCCTTAACTCGGAAACAGACACAAAACAGGGAGATGAGAGATAACCAAACCACAATCAAGCTTAAGAGTTCAAAAGGGAAGTAGAAGGAATAAAATTAGTTTTTAAGAAAGAGGAAAGAAATACAAACACATTGAGCAACATTGGGGTTGGGATGGTGTTCACTGGGTACTTCATGTTAAATATCTTCTCATTGCTTTTAATTTGATATAAATAGCCTCTGCTCTCTGAACAAACCCCATGAGCACGCTCCACTGTCAGCTGCTAGGAGTCAAAAATGAATAAAACGCAATGCTTATTCATACAAAGATAACGGAAGCCAAGACCGTATGTACGGCTGGGCAGGTTGTGCACGAGTTGACTCTGAGCAATGGTACTCAGAGCCATGATTCCTACATCAGCATCAGTATTCTCAGGGAACTTGCCAGAAGCATGGTTTCTCTGATCCTACCCCAGAACCCAACCTCTAGGGATGGGGCCCATCTGCATAAATAGGAACCAGTGCTCCAGAAGATGCCATTTACCCTACGATCATCCTCCAGCTCCTTGTGCAAATCACATGACAGAGGAAAGTGTTTGGCAGAATTCACCATTTCTACTTCAGCCTGTCATCTGAACTTGTATAACAGCAGCTATCCTGTGACTTCAAAGAGGTATCAACAGTCCAGGGTACGGAGGGAAGTCACCATTCACAAAGCAACTGAGACAAAACTCTCATTAGAGATTCTATAACCTTACAACATCTACATACACAATCAGGTAGATGTCTGGTTCTAAACTAGATGCCCATCAGCTCTCACGATGGCCCCCACTGCAACTGTTCAATTCAGTCTCCCGTTGAGAGAAAGCACTGGGAGGGAGCCGCATTTTCCATTTGCACATTTCAATGGAATTGTAGGCATGAAGGAGAACAGTGCATGAAACTCTCAGAGACAGAACTTTAAATCTCATGGGCCTTGAAAACACTTCATGGCATGAAGCCTCACTCCAAGAAAAATCTCTTCAATGCTGGTTTTAAGCTACAAACTTCAATTAGACATTTTCAAGCTCCCTCAAACCGAAAGAACCTTAGCTTGCATCACTTTGCTAATTTAGAAAATTATTTCACATTTAAAGAATCAGACTGGACTGCAATCATCATCAATATATATTGGCTTGATTATGGATTGTTGACATTCAGTAACATTCAGATGACCTTTGAAATATTACTTTCTCTTTCTATTAGATGCTTTTGTGTAAGGTTCTAGAAATGAAAGGTTCATTAGACACCATTAAAATGGGATTTATTCCATATGTGTAACCAATAATCAAGCTGAATATTATCCCCTCCTCTAATCAGCTACTTGTGGTGCCAAGAAGTACAAGTTTGTATTGAGAGCAGTTATAAAAGCAAACCTTCTTGATCAGGTTTCTATACCATTGCTAATATCAACAAAACCCAAACAGAAAGGAGTATATGATGCTGGACATGCTTTTTAAAAATATACATTTGATTTCAATTAAGACTTGGTGTTTATGACCCTTGGAGGTATGTGCTTTTACAATTCCACCAGTCATGACCAATTAATCCCATTAGTGTTGGCTGCCACTATGATATGCAGTAAGAACTGGCGATGAATTAGGTGCTAGCTTGTATCTCAACATACCAGCCAAGACAATAGATGAAAGGCTTCCATGGAAAAGTTAGCAAACATTTCTGATGCTCTGGCTACAGTCCAGGTGACTTCCATAGTAAATCTAGGAGGTCAAGTCCCTTTGGATTAAATGCTTGTCTTCAAAGGGTGTAAGATTGTTTCTTTGACTCTGAAAGAAAGGGCCCAGGGAAGGGAACAGGTCCAGTTTACACAGCTGAGAAGCATCCAGAAGGCTGATGAATATACTCAGCTGGCATTTGCTTCTGGAAGTTTCCTTCCAGAGAACCTTCTCAACTTCATGTTTATGTGAGTCACATGGAGGTCTGGAGACGTATATTCCAGTACCTTGGGTCATCCAGAGGAAGAGTGGGCCCCTGTGTTTCTGTGTCCCAGGTAACACCAGTAGATGCTCAATGCTCAGAGACTATACTAGGAGAAGGTTCTGGGATCCTTCATGAGCCCCATCATCAAAGTGTAGAGTTTGGTGGGATTTAGAAAAGTATACATTAGAATTAAAGAAAAGAATACAGGAATAAAGACAATGCCTTGACTTCAATGAAACATCTTTCTCGTCTAGACTCAAAACAGTACAACCTAATTTTAAAAAATAGAAAAGGGGGAAGAAGAAAAGTCAGTTGAAAGGAAGAAAAGGGTGAAGATTCAAAAGGAAAGACAGAGAAGCACATCGGGGCCAGCAAGGTGATTTCCCTTCAATGGCTCTCCATTTGGGAATATTCCCATCTTGTACCATTCCACTCAGTTTGTGCTTCTAGTGTGTTGTCAACAGCAAAGAATGCTCCAGCAAACCTTCAGATTTCCTCATCAGTCTACAAAGAGTGTTACATCGAGATGAGGTCTAGTTCACCAGGTGACGCTTTCTCCCTCTGCTCCAGATTGCTAAACGTGCAAAGAGGACACAAGACATGTTCTACAAATTCTTACTCATGTTTACAGATCAGTCACCCTCTTGTCCCCAGCACTGTATCCAGGGGTGTCTGTGTTACCTTCACTTGCTACAAGGGAATATCCAACTTTACATTTCTAAGATTTGTACAGAGCAACAATGGCTTCACTGGAAAATCACTGAAAAGCCACCATTAACCAGGTCTTGGTTCAAGCTTCCAAAGGCTCCTGGCATCTGAAGAGAACTGCTTTTGGCTGTCCATGGCAACCCTTCGACTGCTCTTGGGTCTGACTAAGGGCAGAAAACAAACAAACAAACAAAAAAAAGCAGCTATGGCATTTGGCCTCAGTGAGCCCCTGATTCAGCGTGTGACACTCATGCAGCATTCTTAAGTGGTCTATGGTTCTCATTTATCCAGACTTTCTGGAACTATTAAAAATGTTGCAGAATTAATTTAAAACCCATTCAGTAATGTTTTCCGAAACAGTACTAGATTCCAGTCATTGTTCCTTCCTTGTTATTCTGGTGTGCGAAATGAATCTATTAACCAGCTCATAAATTCCTTACTGGCTTGTTGCACTTCTTGCTTTTTGATTAATAAGAAATCTGTATAATACGAAGGTCACCTACGTGGGTATATGTGTATGATTTTTATTGGTTTAAGGCGATTCATTGCTTTTGACCATTTGAGGCCATGGCTAGCAGCTGATGTTAAGAGGGTATTCTTAACTGAGGCAGCCAAAGAAATGAAGTGAAGCCGAGGAAATGATTTCCTTGAGAGGCCATGCGACAATGTGGGGGGAAATATGTTACTTTTGTGCCAACAACTGAACCACACTGAATTTTTATGGAAATTATCAAGTGTCTGGATTATAATAATTGAAAGGAACTGGGGTCAAATGGAACCTCATCACGGGCATTATTATATTCACAGCTACAAAAGGAGCCTGCCAAAGTGGAAGAAACACAGCCATGTAAGATGTATGATGTGGCCCTTTCCAGCTACTCACCAAATATAAGCACTTATATATTTTCCCATGTTGTATCAATACAATATAAGAAAATTACAACTTCAAACAAACGACTATTTCTTTGACCAAGTAAACAATGAAAACCTGGTCAGGTGGAGATTCTGTTGTTTACTGGCACTGACTTCATGCAATCTGTGACTGTTCTTAAGAGCATATATTCTTCAGGGACTGACAAGACCACAATAAATGCTCTTTGAATATATACCAGTATACATATGCAAATATATTATATGAGTATGTAATTATTTCTGTATAAACTTATTTAAAAGCAACTAAATTATTTAATTTTCTATGTAGGCATTGCCAAGTACCACAAAGCTAGGTATAATTTTTACCCTTGATGTATGTTCACACAAATACCAATAAAACTACAAAAATAATGTTTACACAACCTCCAAACACCCAGTTTTTCCTTATTTCCATGCACTCACAGACACCATTGTTTGCTTTAAATTCAGTTTCCTGCCATTGTACTGATACATGAATATGTGATCCTTGGTATGCGATGGAGGCTCCACTCTGCCTATCCCCCCATATGCTACATGCAAGCACAAGGCTTTATGAAAATATACAAACCAAACAAATTAATGCAACAGTCAAAACACTTTGCTTCCCTATGGGAAAGATGCTTTTAAACTTTAAAATAAAAGTCAATGGTGACCAACTAATATGGCTAAAC
Source organism: Cricetulus griseus (assembly GCF_003668045.3). NCBI lineage: Eukaryota > Metazoa > Chordata > Mammalia > Rodentia > Cricetidae > Cricetulus > Cricetulus griseus. The sequence goes on along the minus strand of NC_048596.1, from coordinate 33,074,924 downwards.
AACCAGTAGGCCAACTCTCCACTCCTCAAGTGGCCCTGCCCTTACTGGGCTTCTGAACATCCAGAGCTTTTCTGGATGGCACAGGGAAACAGCAGGCTCAACCCTGCCTTACTGGTGTTCCTAGTATTTTCCATGGAATTGGCACAAGCCCAGCCAGCTTCAACACATTTATGTGATTTTCTGAGTATTAAAGATCAGAGGTGAGGCTGGGCGTTGGTGGTGCAAGCCTTTAATCCCAGCCTGGTCTACAAGAGCTAGTTCCAGGATAGTCTCCAAAGCCATACAGAGAAACCCTGTCTCAAAAAACAAACAAACAAAAAGATCAGAGGTGAATAATGAGGATGTATTGTAGGCAATAAATTTGTATTTTCTCTGAAAGTCTGCCTCAGAAATAGATTTTCAACATTGAGAAGACAGATAGGGACAGATGAAAGAACAAAGTAAGAAAATGAAAAGAAAGGTGTATTGGAAATCTATGGGGCCTTTTGTAATATATCAGTACTTATCCCTAGCATAGGAATAGACTTTGGGAGCCCATTCCACATGGAGGGATACTCCCTGAGCCTAGACACATGGGGGAGAGCCTAGGCCCTATCCCAAATGATATGACAGACTCTGAAGACCCCCTATGGAAGGCCTTTCCATAAGGGAATCATGAAGGGTATGGGATAGGTAGGTTGTTAACTGGGAGGGGCAAAGGGGAGGAGGGGAGGCAGAGGGAACTGGGATTGACATGCAAAATAATCTTGTTTCTAATTTAAATAAAAATGGAGAGAAAAAAGAAAAAAGAAAAGAAAGGTGTAAAACATCATGAGCTAGAGAGACTGCAGGTCAAAGATGGGAAGAGGGGGAGGGAAACACAGCAAAGAGACCTAAACCTTCACATTTTGTCATGAGGCCTTCTCTCTTTTCCCTGTGCCCCACACCTCTGTCTGGCTCTAGTGTGACCCAGCTGAACTCCCCTAATTATGCCACAAGTTCCTTTTGCTTCCTGCTTTTTCCTGTGCAGCGCCCTCTGCTGGTAACAGTGTGGAGCCACCTCCTTTGCGAGGCTCTCCCAAGGCTTTAACTAGGACACCCTGGATCTGTCCCACACATGCCCACCACCCTGTTTATTCCCAGCAGCACATAGAGGCACGCTAATTGGGTTGTTTGTTTCCCACACTGGCTGTGAGCTTTATGAGGACAAGGGACCGAGCCTTACTAATCTTTTTATTGCCGGCACTAGGTATGGTGCTTGGCATATACTCAAAGTGATCATACATTATTTGCTAAATAAATGTTAAATGAAATGGAGAGAATGAACACTTGGTACGAAAGCATATTGATTTCCTAGACTTCCTTGTGTAGTGAACTCATTAGGGCCTTTTAATTAGGGAGAGCCAGTTACTGCTTGCGATGACATCAAACAGCCAACCTTTTAAAAGCTGTAAAAGGCATTTATGGGGTTTAAATATTGGATTTTAATGTCCTATAGAACTACTGCAAAATATATATTCAATTAAACTAATATCTACCCATGTGGAGAAAATACTAATTACAACATATGGTTCTATTTGAGTGTGTGTGTGTGTGTGTGTGTGTGTGTGTGTGTGTGTGTGTGCGCGCGCGCGCGCTTAGCTCCTTTATTGAAGTTTTGAGAAATTTTCAGCAGCACTGGTAAAGTCAATGAACTATTTTCTTACCACACCCTTTCCCAAATTTAAGCTAAGCATACACTAACACATTGGAAACATGTTATTATCAATAATTCAAGGCATATAAATGTGTGCCTTCCTCATGCATGAAGGAAAAGAAACTGTTTTAAATTGCCCTTTTAAAACTGAGCTAATATGCTCTGCAATATGCCAGGAAACAGCCTCTCATCAGAGCTTCTCATGAGGAAAAATAACTTTAGGACTTTGCCCTGAATTGCCCTGAGTCAAGAATCCCCAATGAGCAGGTCCAACAATTTCCCATGATGCCATGCTGCTGTCAGCCATCCTACAGCCAACCTCTCTAAATGGGAGACAGAAGTTCAGATTTTAGGTTACAGGTCCTAACCAGATAATAGCTGGGGACTCTGTGTTCGGAGTGCAGTGTTTGTCACAGGCCTCCATGCCAACTTTCTCATTGGCAGTAGACCTGGCTACCCAGTAATTAATAGTCTTTGATTGTAATGATGAAAATGTCCCTGCTTGCCTTCAGCTTCATTAAGAATCGGCATGCTTGGTTTAACAGCACTAAGCAATATATTTATTTACTATGGTGTTTCCCAAAATGATTGCTGAATTCTGTCATCTCTTGACTGAGAAACTGTCTGCGGGTTCAAACAGAATGTATGCTAACATACATTCAGCAACACAAGCACCAGTGACAAACTGTTATAACAATATGCTTATCATATAGGCACATAGGTGCAAAATATGTACATATGCACTTGTGGATGCAGCCACGGCACACACGGAAACACATGCACATATATTCCACACAGACGCTGTAATAGATGTGTGCTCGTGTGTGTGTGTGTGTGTGTGTGTGTGTGTGTGTGTGTGTGTGTGTGTGTGTTTAAGATCTATGTGCAGGGGTGTAGAAGCAATCAGGAAATTGCCAAGAGAGGAGAGGAAATTCACACATGAAGAGAAGAGAATAATTTACCATAAATTGGCCCACACTGAGTATATTCCAAAAAACAGAGTGCAATATGCCAAATTTTTAATGGTTCTTGCTATTCCAGATCTGGCCCTGATGAGCTTTGGAAGAGATGTAAGTGGGCAGGAAAGATGGGATTAAAAAATTATGTCTTAAGTCTTTTCGCTTTCAAATGCAGACTCTCCACCACATGATGGGGGAGGAAGAAGGTGGCAAGGAAGTTTTCCTGACTTTGCTTTTCTATAAAGTCAACGATTTCCATTATGTATTGCTTAAATGGAAATTTCCTGTCACCAACAACCACCTATAGCTAACTAGTCACTTCAGCAGAAGCAGGCATGGAAAGGATGGCCTCCGAACCCTGCCTTGGTCCTGGTAGCTTGACAAAGGGAAAACCTCAGTGTAATGTCCCCCTGCAGTTCCACTGGGGATCCTTGTGACAAATCAAACTGGTCCATGAAAACCACTCACTCAGTTACCTCACAGTGTGTGGCCCCCATTCTCTTTCCATTCAAAGCTGAGTTGCTCCACTCACACCTGGCTGACAGGCATGTGACAAACAGAAAATTCTTCATGGCTCCCCCCTGCTGTGCCACCTCTTTCTGATTTTAAATGACTCTAGGTCTCCATGCTATATCTGAAGCCTTTCCTTCTAGGTCATAGAGGGAACTGCTGTCACATCCTGTCCCTTCTCTCCATGTGCCTTGGTTTATTCATGTGTAAAAACAAACAAACAAAGAAACAACAACAACAACAAATCACTAAATGGATGCAGGCCTTTCATGACCTGGGAGCTATTAAGACTGAGGTATTACTTTGAGCCCTGCAATTCTGAGGTAAAAATAAGGATCTCAACCCTCTCTGGTATGGCACTTAAAAGAGCTTCCATTTCCTCCCCATGACACTGACTCCATTTACCATGAGTGTTAACTGAGACACTACCCCAGGTTGTCAAGTCTGAGATAGATGTGCACATCCCAACACTTCCAACACTTTAGATTCGGTGAGAATATGCAGCTGATTGCTGCATTCATTGAAGACCACTGTAGGGAGACCATAACCATGCCTCCTCGGGGCTGGCTATACAGGTGTGCCCAAACACTCGCAGTCAAGGTGATATTTAAGAGTTAGGGGACACACATGGTAGCTTCTTCTTTTTCCCTGCTTCATCAGCTTGCGCTGCTTACTACGTTTCCTGCCAGCTGGCCAGGTGCTCGGGAAGTAAGGCACATCCCTAATAAATATACCCTAATCTTATCTGGTTATGTATTGGTAATTCACCGCTTATAAACCACCCTTGTTTCTCATTCTCCAAAAAGGTAAAAGAAATAAAATCAGTTGTTTTCAAGCTATCTTTTTTGTTATTTTATCTCATTGCCAGACTTAAGTGTGACCTTTCCCCAGTAATCCTGGCAAGAACATACTTAACATATACACTCTCAGGGAATGTTGCATACTATGGCAGCATCGTCTATTATGTACCTAAACTATCTAGTATTTGTTGTCCTTATTTAATAAGAAAGGGGGTGTGTTGGTTACTTTTTTGTTGCTGCAATAAAACACCATGAGCAAAAACATAGCTTAGCACAGACAGCTTATTTTGGCTAATGGTTCTAAAGAGGGCATCCATAATGGCAGAGGAGGCAAAACAACAAATGGCTGAAACAGGAAACTGGCTGACCACACTCCCATTCAATAGCAGGAAGAAATGAGAGTGAACTGGAAGTGAGACAAAGCTCTAAACTTTCAAAGTCTGCCTCCACTAATGTACTTCCTCCAGGAAATCTACACTTCCCAACAGTTCCACCATCTCCTTCTAACTGTGCCACCACCAGAGACCAAGGGTTCAAATATGTAGGCCTTGGGGTGGATTTTCATTTAAACCACCACAGGGGGACTTGGGCCAGAGAAGTAATTATCTTGCCAAAGTCATCCAGCTGTTAGACAGTGCAACACCAAGTAGAATCATGACCTCTGACTGCACTATTCCCTCCAAAGGGAAAGCAAATTCTGGAGGGGAGAGCTATATGAGAACAATTGTATTTGGGAACTCCAATAACCAACTCCACTTTTTCATGTTTTTCTCTTTACACAATGAATAATATTAGGAATTCCAATTCCCAAGGACTAGCTCTCCTAAATTATACCAAGCACTCTTACCAAAGTCTAAGCACGGAATTAAGCCATCAGCAACGACTAGAAAGTACCGTGAGCCATATGTTCTTGGCATGATCTTTCTTTTAACTAACTATAGTTCTCAAGTTTGGGGAAAATATGTGGTGTGCATCTGTGAGCCACTCAGAGACACTGGCTGCTAAGAAACTAACGCAAAGTGGGACCTGGGATGAAAGAATCAACATGATTCTAGAAGGACTTAAGGTTTTACGTTCAGCCAAACAATGAAAGAACTTATAGCATGAACACTTAGTGCAAAAAAAATATCAACCAATAAATAAAAATAGGGGTCTTGAAATTACTACTGATTCATCTCTAGTGGCAAAATTTGACCTTACTTCTCCAACACACTGTAGCGTAAACATTACATAGAGAAAAGAAAGGCACTTAATTTAAACATTCTCATACTCTAGAAGGAGCCAAAGACATGTTAGGTGCTCTATACATTTTAACTGTCAGATATCTCCACTTAGATATTTGCTAGTACTTCTAATTCCACTTGAGACAAAGCAAGCATCTCAAAAAGCGAATACAGTTCCTGTTACTATGTCTACCATTGGGCACAAGAAGCACCTGTGTACAGCATCCTACTCCTCATGGCTATCCCCCAGTCCCCATGAGCTCCAGGTCTACCATCTCTATTCAATGTCTCTTTTCCAAGGCCTCCATAGTACATAATATAAACCTCAGCAAGGGCTTGCCCCCACCGTGAGTTCTCACTCCCAGCAAAGCACCCTGGCTACTCTTTCTCACCCCCATCCACCTTTCATTTCAAATCCTCAAGGTTCTCACTGCATGAACACCCTCTGCCTTCTTCTGGATTCTGAGGTTGGCTACCACCCACCCTATCCAGTCTACATCAGTGGTCTCTTTGTCGCCTCAATCCATTTACTCGATTATCTACTAGGTTACTGCTGAAGCAATTTCAGGAAAATTTAAAAAAAAAATTCAATGAGGTTCTCTTCTATGTCAGATTCTCCGTAGGTTTCTTGAAGTTAGAGCCCTTAAACCTTGTCATGGTGCATGGGATCCTGCGTGATACTCCTTATTTCTCTCCAGGAACCCTTACATCTCTTGTTTTCCCAGCCATAGCTTCTCATGGCACCATGGATCTTTCCTGCATTGGGCCATTTACACAGACTGTTTCCTTTCTTTTCCTGGGAAAAAATGGTTTCCTCCTACTTGGCTGGTTAAATCCCATGCTTTTAGATCTTGGCTGAAATACTCCTTTTATAGGAAAGCATTCTTTGTCCCCAAAGTTAAGTTTAGTCACCCACATATGCACACTTATAAGCTCCTCATGGAACTATCACCTTGTCTTTTTCATGATGCAGCAGCACCTATTGCATTTATAATGCAATGTTAACCCTCCTGCCCCCAACCCCACTCCCTCCTTCCTCTCCTCTCTCTAGGACTTAAAATCTACTCAGAATAAGTACACATTCTGACAAACAGTGATTGTTCTAACAAACAATAGGGAATAATCAAAGATGAGAATGACTCAAAGATCAGACCCTAAGGTCTAGAGACAAACACTATTTGTGAAAGCCTCTATAATTTCTAAGTGTTATATGAAATGCATGTTTTTCTAGATTCCAACCATACACACAGAAATATCTCAACTGGTTTTGACAAAGTTATCCACCAGGGAGATGAATAAATAGCCTCAATAAATACTTAGGGTGTAATTACACCCAGCAATAAGTGACAATAGGTCTTGCTTTATAGTGATCTAAAAATTCAAAGCCCAATTATTTCAGTTGCTCGGTAAATAACACTGAGAGGATGTGGCAGGAAAGCAAGTTAGGAACAGACTGTATTAGTGAATACTAATGGTTCCTTTATGATCCACAGAGCTACTTGTGTTTCTTCTGTAGGAAAAGGAGCTTTTTTTTCCCCTTAACAAATTAAGAGAAAAAAAATGAGAAACCCATCCATGAGCTACAGCCAAGAACAAAATGAAAGCAGGGAGGACTCCTTTTGATCTCTCAAGAGTGGTGTTTAGTTAAAGAATGTACGCTGGACTACAGACAAACAAGACCAGAAAAATGCACATTTGAGAACCCCCTAAAAAAACCAAAACCAGTCACCAGTAGTTGTTTTTCTAAAGTTACATTTGTAAGAAGAGAGAGACTGAGGAGATGAAGAGATAGATAGATATATGATAGATAATAGACAGATACAGGATAGATGATAGATAGACAGAAGGACAGAGAAGATGAGATGAGAATAAGACTTAGAATGAGATAAAGAACATAGTTCCACAGGTCCAATCTTCAGGGGAGACTGACACTGACTTTAATGAGAGGGGTCAGTTTCTGAGGTCTTTTAGAAAGCACTGCAAGTAATTGGTATAATTAGCAGCTTAGATATGCAAATCAAATTCAAACTTGAAATGACTGAGATGGGAAGGCACTCTCTACAGGAAAAAGGGAAGGAAGGAAAGAGAGGAGCCAGAACCTACAAGCTAAGAAACCTGAACCCACCCTGGCCTTTTCTGGATAGGGATGCTACTGAAGACCAGCTGTCAATCTGACAGATGTGAAGACAATAGGATGAGGAAAGGGAGACTCAGAGGCTGCCTAGCCACAGGTCCACCCAAACCACAGAAACCTGGAGAATAACAATCTGATGCTCTTGGCAATATACTCTCTGGGCCCATGCTGTTGTTTTTCGACTAGGAGTAAACCCTTTGTGCTTTTGGTAATACCAGCCCCCCAACAAAATCATGTGTTCATTTAAATGTGTTCATTAGGGGAGGAATTATTACCATGTTTGGGCCCTTCCTACTGGGAAATAGCAGAGGAACTCACAGCTTTTCTGTGTACCTGTGCCCACATGAACCAGGAGCCTCCCAAGAACAGATTGGGCTGGGGGATGGAGGGGACACTGACACACTGACCAGAGTTCTAGACAAGGCTCAGTCTGCTGAGTGCACTTTCTCTGCTGCTACTCTTCCTTCCTAACCATGTACTGAAGGGCTGAATTCTGAATCTGTAACATTTACTCTTGTTTCTAGAACCTACTATGGAATCTGCCAGGCATATAATGCATAAAACATTTACAAAATCCGTGATGGATGGAGAGCAATGGGTCAAGACTGTCCAAATGACAAAACTGGTCTCTGACTCATCATATATTTAGTAATCACAAATCAACGGCTAACCCTTTATGCAGCCATCATGGTGTGGAGATGGCCCACAGAACTGAAACAATAGTGCTCCAAGTAGTATCCAGGGGCAATGGCTGGACTTTTAGTTCCCTAAGTCTCTTGCTCTGATTCAGCAATTCTAGGTGAGGCTTGGAGTTCACATCTCTAGAGCCTTCCCAAATATGCTAATGACACCTGTTCTCAGGCCACAGTGTGTAAAAGTGAGGTCCCAGGGGATGTGACCTGAACATAGCTCAGACACTTTGCATTAAAAAAATTACATTGTGATTGTGCCTAAGTGGTTTCTGGTTCAGATAATCTTAGCTGGGGACAGAGAGGTTCATCATTCCTTCGTTGTCTCTGGGACTCAGTGATCTCAACTACACAATTCTCTGATGAACACTACCTCTCACTGCATGGTTTATCTATGTCCTAATTACTCTAAAGATAGGGATTTAGTTGCTCCAAAAGGAACCTTGACCAGGAAAACTACTTGGATTTAGGTTGGAAGGGGTACCTTTTGGGAATGTGTAATGACTATATTTCTGTTGAAAAATCAGTGCGTGTTTGGCACATGGGGCTTTATGATATGGATTTTTTTCTTTTTATTTATTTATTTATTTTCATTCATTTATTTAGCTCATAAAGTCATGCACAATTATGATACACAATACACATATTCATCATTTTTGTTTTGAGAACACTTAAAGTATACTATCTCACAACTTCTAAAATATAGCAAATTGTTATCAACCATATTTATCATGCTCTCAGTAGACCTCAAGACTTCACAGAGTCCATGCCTCTTGTCCAACTGTAGTTTTATATCCTTAAACCAATCATTTCCCCATTGTTAAAAGTCCCACATTGAAGCCTAATAGCCACAATTCTGCTCTCTGTTCCCATAAGTTCATCATTTCTAGGTTACACATACACTTGAAATTGTGTGACATTTGTCTTCCAGTGTGTCACTTAATTTTTTTTTTTTGGAAAGCATATAACTTTACTACTTACTAAAGATGAAATCAAATTTGCATGCACAGGTGAGCACTCACTGAAACACCTTGGATTCATCACATATTTGAGTTTCAATTAGCATATATATATATATATATATATATATATATATATATATATATATAGAGAGAGAGAGAGAGAGAGAGAGCAATAATGGCAATATGTTATGCATCAATAGAAGCAACAGCTTTTCCAGGTTCTGCAGTCATTTCAACAAAATTGTAGAGACATCCAGCACACTCCATTTAAAAAAAAAAAACAAAAACAAAACAACAACAACAAAAAATATGGAAAGCTTCATGAATTTGCGTGTCATCTTTGCGCAGGGGCCATGCTAATAATCTCTATATCGTTCCAATTTTAGTATGTGTGCTGCCGAAGCGAGCACAGATTTTTTTTCTTTATAAGAGCTTTTCCCCTTTTATGTTGACACAATCTCACAGATCTTTGTTTTCAAAAGCCACCATGGATAGCTTGAAATGGGTGGGTCAATACTGATTTTGGATCTTTATATTGATTTCCACACCTCTTAATAATTCAGTGATGCCTTTGTAAAGAGATAGCTTCTGTTGCTTCCCAAAGCAATGACACAACTATACAGATGATTTCTGTAGGCATATCTAACATCTTTTCATATAAAGGATCTCACCTCAACCTGCAATGCAAAAAGGTGGTCATTCCATGTTCAATGATGTTTTCATGGATTAAAAAAGTAGCTTAAAGTATCTTTTTTGATGACAATTCTTCCTCTACTTCTTTCTGTTGGCTCCCCTGGAGGAGTACTGCCAATGGTAATTGCATTTGCTTATTATATATGTCCATCTTTTACCCCACACAGACACACACATACTTGCTGAGAAATGTCAACATGTTGCTTTATGTCTATAGTACACTAATCAACATATCAAAACCCAAATTTAGAAGCCTAATTCACAATACCACTTTCCTCCCCTCTTCTCCCCCTCACTTGGAGTAAATGAAATTCAGCCTTTGTTGGAAGGAAATGTAAAATGTGTTTCACACATATATTTAACACTAATCTGTTCTCTTTACCTTAATTATGCTTTGAATTTCTGTGGAATCTTATATTCCAGGGACTGAATTTACTTTTATAAATATTCATTGACTCTTTTCCATCTCCAGTTAAACTGCTCCTAAGCCCAACTTCCCATTTTGCACTTAGGGAAACTGAGGCACCATGGAGGGATCTATGCCTTGGCACTTACACCTGCAAATATAGAAAAAGTGGCTTGGAAATGTCTGGGCTGAGTAAGAAATGCTCTCAGAAATAAGGGTACAATACAGGTTAAAGCAAAAGTAGCCTACACATGCTGCAGGCACAGTTGCATTCCTTATTTTGTCTTTTCCTCAGTACCCAGAGCAGCAACAGAATAGCTGCCCTGTGGCCAAAGAGAAATGATTGAAGAAAAGAACAGCTGGAGAAAACAAGGCAAAGTGCTTGGACTTCAGTCAGTGGGAGTCCATCATAGTAACTAATGGGCTGAGAATGTTTCTTTCTTTTTTTTTTCTACCAAGTAATCCATATGCAAATTTCCTGCAGCATTCAATATGCACCTCCAAGCTCAGTAAATGTTTTCTATTCTTTCCTGCTTAGCTCTCTCAGCTTTTTCCAATTAGGCCCAGTTTATTTAGAAGGAGAGGGGGAGAAAGAAAGAAAAATGTCTAAAGCAAGGATTAAGCTGTGTAACTTATGGAGAAAGGACGAATATTAGGAATTCTTTCGGGACCTGGAGGATGCATTCTTTCCCCATCCTCCCTGCTGGGATGGGGAATGAGAATAAAGCAAAGAGTGGCTGAAGCTGTTTTCATTCTTTTCATTTGTTCAGCTGAAAACATGCCTTTGACAATCTGGAACTGAGTCCAAAACGCATGACAATTCAGACAACGGTGCACAGGGAATACGCCAGTGTGTAAAATAAGTAAATAAGAGGGACTTGGATGCCCCAAAGGGCCCACCTGGCACACACAAGTTCTGCAACAGCAAGAAAAATCAGGAACGAAACAACAGGGTGGAGAGAGAGCACTCAGGGCTGAAGTGAGTAACAGTGTCACCCCAAGAGAGCCTGGATGCTACTGGGGATTGTCTTTCAGGCAGGGAGGATGATGAGAAAGAGCCAAGGCCTTTCACCCTGAGTCGCTGTCACTGTGCTCCAGAGCATGTGCCTTCAGGCTTAGCTTATTGAGCAGGTGTCACACTGAGAGTTGTAGGCCATTCTAGGAAAGAGAGGGACAATTCAAGTTCCAACTGAGTCCTTATGCACTGAGAAAAAAAAAAAAAAAACAAATGCAACAACCTTGAACCTGAATTCCAAAGACAAGAGGGAGGTGTCCTGGGGCAGGAAAAAAAAGCGATCTTTGGGGCCAAGAATGGCCTGCATCAGAGGCTGTCATGAAGCCCAAAGAAATAAGCCGTGCTACTTATCAATATGAAAGCATCATACCCATGAAAAGGGGGTTGTGAGCAGTAGTTAGGGTTGGCATTGGATGAAAGATCAGGAAATATCCAAGATGTTTCCAGGATTGTAGAATAGACTCTTACCTAAATCAGGCTGTGAAAAGTCAAGAAAAAAAAAAAAAAAGATACTAAAATGACAGATGAGGTTTTTTTTTTTTGTTTTGTTTTGTTTTTCTCCTCCTAGATTTTAGGGACCCAAAAGCCACAGGGGAAAAAATAGTAATTCATGATTTGAGCCCACAGCATTCACCTGGTAGGTGAGTAACATATTAAGCTCTGCAGAAATCTTACTGCTTACTTCGGGAGGTCACAGCAGGAAGAGGGTGAACCCAGAGGAGAAGGGTGCTATCACACTCAGCAAAGAGAAGTCTCCCTTTAAAGGCAGAGGTGGGAAAACTGGGTGAGTGGAGAGGTATTGAGTGAGGTATATACAAGGGACCAGGACCTTACCACAGTCAGGTACCTATCCCTCCCTGAGCATTTCTCACCACGAAGAAAGGAGAGGTGATCAAAGAGGATTGGGGAAGAGAGGAGAAGGAAAGGGGAAGAAGGAAATACGATTAAAGAAAGCAAAAGGAAGGCAGGGCTTCTTTAACTCTATCTAAACCACCTGCTTACATCCTCCACGAAAACAACTTTTTCTAGTTACATCACCCCGTGGTCACTTATAAATGTGAAACTCCTCTCTTCAGGGTACCAGTTGAGAAGAAGGAGAAAAAAAAAATCATCTCCAATAGCATTTCTGATTCTGAGTTCCAAGACACAATAATACTCTCAAATTTCAATTCCTTAAGTCGCAAGCTTACAGAAAAATAAACTAAACAAATGTCTGCCAAAAAATCCAGGCTGGCTATTAAAATGTTACAAGCAAGCACCATGGATTTGAGGCTATAGATGGTATCCAGATCAACAGAATGTCCTGGCTGGAAGCCTGCAGATCACCATGAACCGGCTTTGAGGCCCTCTGTCTAATTCTGTGGAAAACCAGCCCTCCAGCAGAATATTTTTGGCCTGTCAAATAAAGGCCGTTCCCAGAAAGCCTACGGGCTTGGAGACATTCACTTGGGTTCTCCGCCTAACACTATGCATGATCCAACTCCTTGCTTTAGGGCGAACCTGAAGACATTGCATGGAGGGTGTTTTTCCGGCTTGCTCCCATGGCCCACTTACATTTTTCCCTCTTTTCATTACCCAAGTATCTTCGGCCTTGAGCCAACTCTGCAAAATTCCTAAACAGTAATTCTATTACAGAACAGCCCTGGCCACCAGACAAGGGCCCAAGCTGGGACTCAGGCTATGCAGTCTTTATTTGGCTTTGCCTCTTGCAACTTCAGGGAAACATATGAGCTCCCTGCAAAGAGAAGGTTTGAATGTCTGTGTTCAGGAACACCAGCAGCATCGGGAACCACACATCTTGCAGTGAGGAGCTGATTAAGCCCCACACCTTCCCTGGCAAGCCTGGCAGAACTTCGTCCTTAAGACCTTGCCTGCAACTCCCAGCGGGGCAGAGCAGTGGGATGAGCCTGAAGAGCTTCCCTAGGTACCTAAGCTCTCTGACTCCCACAGCGCCAGGGAATAAGGAGAGCATCTCAAAGTAGCCTGTATCTGTGCATCTGCTCCTTCTTTGAAGGTGTGGCCTAGGGGTCTCGAATGGAAAAACAGGATAAAATAATCATCAGGCGAGGGCTTAGAGCCCTTTCTCAGAGTGTTTTACACTGCCTACACATTAAACCTGTTCTTGTTTATGTAGTAATCAATGTATTTGGATTGAATATCACTTCCCTAGCTTGGCTGCGTAGCCAATTAATGTCTTTGCTTTCACCTTTAAAATTAGTGCATTAAAACAGAAGATTTTAAAAGTTGCTTTTGAGGTGTGGAGGATAAGGCAGGCAGGGAGGCTGTATGTGCAGGAGAACAAAGACTCAAACTACAGGGAATTGCAAGATGAACCAGGAGAAGGGATTTGCATATTGCAGACAAGTCAGCCAAGAGACTTACAAGCAGCCCCAAGGATACACCACCAGGACAACACTGACATTGAAAATGAGATCCTCGCCCTGGCAGCAGCACTACAGAACAGGGGACTTAAATAGAAGCCATATATAAAACACTGCTAGTAGTCTACATATCCTCTGTATACCAGGAATCTGGAAGGAAAAAAAAAGAAGAAGAAACCAAAACCCTTAGCACCGTTTCGGTGAGGTTTTCTTAATTTTCATTCCAGACCTAGCTCAGAAGCACAAGGGAAAGAATTTCTATTTTTTTCTTTTGTCATAAAAATTAAGCATTTATGTCATATATACAAGTCCATACAAAAACTCACACAATAGACGATGGGAGACTGCACGATTGTTCTGCATGGGATACCCTTGGTCCTAATTAGGAAGCCTCTTGCAAGTGAGGGAAAAGGTCCCAAACAAAGGGATTATGGCAGCTAATGAGTCAGATCTGCAACACGGGAAGTCTGCGCAGCCAATGTTGGGAATCCTAAAGCTCCTTAAGAAGCTCTGACTGGTACCAGAAAGCCACGATTCCTCCCATCTTCCACCACAGTGTCACAATATTGCCACCCATCCTCTCAGCTACCTGGAAACATACCCCCGAGGTAAATGTCTGCCATGCAACTGCCCAGCTCTTAAGTGAACAACTGATCAGTTGAGATTCTTCATGAATGTTCATGTGCCCACCCCATGTGTTAATATCGAGGTATGAACAGGGAGGAAGGGTCATTTTATTAAATTGATAGTATATGCTAGATCATGGAATCAGATATATTCATGAAAGTTCCTAAGCTGTTGTTTTCAAAGTTATGAATCATGTAGGCTCCTCTTCTTAGGCAGGGCATGCAGACTGAAGGAGGGCAACTAGTGATGCCTGGAGGCAGGGCTAGCTGGGACTGGAGTGAGACTGATGTCTCAAAGACTCTCATTCTTTGAGCTCGACTCTTCATAATCACCGAGGTTCTTAATAGGCTTCTCTTTTGAGTTCAAGGTCCTGTCTTAAAACTTCATTTAGTCCTTCACTTAACAAACATGAATTGGGCTTTGCAGGGAGGGGAGAGGGCTGGGTATCTCAGCAAATGCAGATGAATGGGATAGAGGCCCTGCCTTCAGGAAGCTTGTCTAGAATATGCCAAGAAACTCAATACAGTATGATGTAAAATAAAATAAAGGACTGTGTAACTCTGGAATGTGGTTATCATTCCAGGACTGTGTGATTCTGTTATGACACCACGTAAGAAGTAAATCTGGAAATGGGTACTAAAGTATAACTAGGAACAAAGTGTGCCTGGCAGGTGCTAAAAGAAATCTAGAGGCCTTGTTGGTCCCTTATCCACAAAGACAAAGGAAGAAGGCAGTGGCAGGCAGCAGCCCTCACCAGACACTGAATTCCATTGTAGTTTAGTTTTGATACCCCAATAGTTAAAATGAGGAATATGTAAATCTCTGTTTTTTATGAGCCACTCAGTCTAGGGTATTTTGTTGCAGCACCTTGCAAGTAGTAAACCAGCTTTAAAATTGAAACCAGAACATATAACTCCTCTGAATAAAATGTTTTCCCTGAGCAGAAAGGTTGAGTCAGGTGTAGATTAGAAGAAAGGATATGTGATAGGTAGGGTTTTAGTTGGGGGGGGGCAGTAGGGGAGGAAGGAAGGGAGAAGGGAACTGGGACTGTCATGGAATTCAATCTTGTTTGTAATTCAAATAAAAAAAAAAAATGTTTTCCCTGGCTTCTTGTAGTACAATGAACACTTCTATTTCCCAACACACATGGCTTCACTTGCACCTTTTCAGGTCCTGTGGTCTGAAATGTTTTAGCTTATTGCAGATACAATTCATATATTTCAAACAGGCTACCAGTCTGCATATATGATGAAACCTCTCATAGTTTCTTTTTGGCCATCCTAGGACATCAGCTGTCAACCAGTAATCTATGCTGTAAACTGCACCATCTTTAGTAACTTAGTAGCTCTCTTTAACCTGGCCAGCTAGATGCAACAGTGTTTGTAATGATATAAATCTGTTTTACTTATGACCCTAATGGGCAAGAACATTGGGGTACACCCATCACACGCCCTGGAAGTAGCTGTTTCCTCTAAGGAAAAGCATGAAAGTGTTGGACTTCATATGAAAAGAAAAAGTAAATGTAAGATGCTGCACAAGAGCCCTCTGGGTGTCTTGGATGATCCTCTGCACTTAAGTGAGATGCTCAGATTAAAATCCAAAGTTTTCTGCATAGTTTGCTGACAACACTGACACGATCTGGTCTTGCCTTTTCTCTTACACACACAGAATATTCTCACCGTCTCAGAATTGTTTACACGTCTGTCCCAGGATCAAACATGCTGCCCCCTATTCTCTTCAGAGTGTCTTTCCTTGGGTCTTGACTCCCTAGTCACTCCTTCCAAGGCTTCTCTGGTGACCTTCTTTAAGATGGTTTGACTGTTGCTATGAGACAAATTATGACCTTGTGAAATCCATAGCCTGAAATCCCACCCCAAGCATTTCAGACTACAACTTTATTTGGAGTCAGAGCTTGTAAAGAGGACATTAGGTTGAAGCAAGGCCATTAGGATGGGTCTTCATACAATATTTATGGTGACTGTGTGAGACGAGGGAGAGGATCCTTAAGGACATTGGTTCTCAACCTGCGCTCACAACCTCTTTGGGGGTGGCATATCAAATATTTACATTATGATTCATAACACTAGCAAAATTACAGTTATGAAGTAGCAATGAAATAATTTTATGGTTGGAGGTCACCACAACATGAGGAGTTATATTAGAGGGTCATGACATTAGGAAGGGTGAGAACCCACACAGAGGAACGATGGTGTGAAAATATGTAACACTGTGCATATATGATAGGAAGACCTCTGTCTGCATGAACCAGAAGGTAGCAAGGGACAGATCTTTCCCCCACTGTCTTCAGAGGAATCCCACACTGCTGAGACACTAGAAATAGCCTTTGGGCTGGCAGGCATCCGCTTATTGCCTGATACTCACACTGGTGCTGACACTTAGTCAGTCCAAAATAAAGTAATGGCAATGCTGTGTTTTGGTGGGTTAGTAATGGATAATCATTTACTTACCACCCACTCTAACGAGGTGCACTTGGTTTTAGGACTTAACCACCCTGGGCATATGAGGTAAAACTGGCCTATGGTATGAGAGAGGAATTTGCCAATAGTGAGCTGAGCGCTGTCCACTGGAGCCTCCCAGAAATTGTCATTTTGTTCTTTGTCCAAGTTTTTCATAGGAACATAGTTTGAAAGATCCAGTTGTTTCTTTCAATGTCCTGATGTCCCGCCAAACCAAATTCAACTGATTGAAATATTGCCTGCTGATGTTTTTTGTAAGCTAAAGAAGCGGATGGCAGCTTCCATCTCTTTGCTGAATGGTATAATTGGCCTGCCATAGAGAATTGGGAAAGTTTAACACATTCCCCATTTGGCTGAGCTTACCAATTATTCCCCAGTTGCTATCAGAGCCACAGACTTTTCTTTTTGGGGGTCATTAAGCTTGTCAAAACTAATTTGTCACCACAACTGCTGACCCTCATTGCTCTGACAGCAGCACAAGGATCACCCTAAATAGACTCTTGCATTTCAAGACAGTAAATGGCTTGTCGGGACCTGCTCTGCTCTCGCTGTAGAGCTGATAGTGGCCCTGTGCCCCCAGAAGACGTGGAAACAGTATCCCTTAAGTGACATGGGTCACAAAGCCCATGTACTAATCACTTTGCTGTTACAAAAGAAATAAACATGTAAAATGAATAAACGCCTGGAATACAGGACTGAACCTGATATGTGACAAAAATATGCTATTCTCCAACTATGACAAAATCTGAATATATTACACCATCTCTCCATGCAACCACCCAATGGAAGTCAGGTGGAATTAAACATGCCATAAATCATGGGTCCTTAATAAGCCAGTCAGAATAACATTCTTTGAAAGTTTCTTGATTGTAAATGCAAAAATATTCCAAGGTCTAGGTTGCCAACATGCAAAAGGAAGAAGGAACACTGCTCTGAGGAAACAGCGTCCCACTCTGAAGCCTTCCTTTGTGGGCTCGCCCATGTTGAGCAGAGTTACCCACCATTTGCTCGAGTTGGCAGATTCAGGGAGACTACACACAAGACTGCATAAGCAGGCAAAGCAGGGAACAGGACTATGACTTCCAAAACTATGGGGACTTTAGTGACTGCCAGATATTCAGATATTATGAAAAGCTGCAGTAGCTTCTTCAGGATCCAAGGTTCCATTTGATACATATGAACTAGTAAAACTTGCTGTGATTAAAAAAATGAATTATGTTTGCAAGGCATCTTGTTAGAAACAAGGAAGAAGAAAGTGCATTAATCAAAGAATGTTCATCTTTTTATTTCAAAATATATTAGAAACGTTAAAGTATTGGACTCCAACTACATTTTCTTGGTGGCAATACAGATCCAAGACAATGATCACTTTTGTAAAGAACGGAAACCTGCCATCATGCCTCACTAGACTCTACTTCAGCAATCTTAACAGTCCTCTAATGGAAATTAACACTGTTGGTGGGTAAGTGGCCACAGGGTTTGGATTGCTTTAGAAAGACCCAGGCTTTAGCTGTTTACTTACATTTATATAAACAAATCTGTAAGCTCATAGTTGGTCACTGATGTCATGCCTCTGAGCAGTTTTGAGTTTGTTCCTCATCTGAGAAGAGATTACAGGACAGCTGGGGATCAGCACAGAGGGGAGATGACAAAGGTGGGGGAGGGGAAGCCAGCATGCCTTTGGAGGCACAGATATGGCTGAATTCTAATGATGTCACTTGGTTTTCTCTCTGGCAATGGGGATCCCACCCCCAAGCCCTGAACTTTCAATGACGAGTAAGTGGAAAGCTTGGCAAGGCACAGAGTAACAATGTCCCGAACTGGCAGCCAAGATCTGGTTGTGAATTTTAAGTTGTTTTCTCCCCAAATGTCCAACAAGATCTGTTATAATTTAAGAAGGGGGAAAAAGAGATTTATTGATGGCTAAAAAAGCCACATTTCAGAGTTGCCAGTGCTAATCAATAACTGGAATGTGACAAAAGACCGTTTTCGACTCAATAATGAAAAGGACACACATATAAAAGCAAGTATAATTACGTGGTATAAATAAGGGAGAAGTTGCCAGGGACAGCACACTGCCAAGTGCCTCAAATATGCATGTTCTTTGAAAGACTTATTTTTGTGTCTATGGAGGATGAATAAACCTCACAAGAAAAAAAAAAGGCTCTTCCCAAACCTTTGCTCATTTCTGGAATTGAACTCTCTTTGCAGGTTCTGGAATGTCTGACTTTGTTTTTCATTAATTTGACATGTTAACACATCTGTACTTAGAGAGCTCAGAAAAGAAAACAAAACAAAAAACAACAACTTACAGTGAGAGAAGGCTGGGGTATGATGAGAGGACTACTCCCCAAGGGCAGCTCTATTGGTGGTGGTGGGAGTGGGCTACCTGTTTCCATATGGGGTCAGATTCTGCAGCCCCGTGAAGTCTGAGTGATCAGAGAAAACTGAAGATGTCTGGGTACTTAGCCAAAAGGGTTCCCATCTCCAAGCTGTCAGTGAAACTGGGGGAGTCAGGTCAGCTCTGTGCTCATAGGGCCCCACTCTAGCCCTGATATCAGACAAGAGGAACATTAATAGCTGAACTACCACAGCTTCCTGCTCAACCCAAGGTTTAATATCTACAGACACTTTGGAGTTAGCACATTAACACTAGGCTGCTTAGCTCTAAGAGTGTGTGTGTGTCTGGGGGGGGGGGGGGGTGTTGGATGTCCTCACCAATGAAACTGATGATCTTACTGTGAAGCTGGAGTTGGGTCATGACTCACAGTAACAACCACACACAATACAGTAACAACAAAGGTTCCCAGTCTATGACGTATAAAAGGGACAAGTCCTTTGTAGACAATGCAAGCAAAGGCCTTAAGTCAGTTTGTAGCATTATTTCTGAACTGGATTGCCAGGGAGTTGCTACAAATGGGGCACTTACATCCTGTCAGTAAATTGGAAGTTTTCTTCAATCTATGAAGGTGACTAGGTTGCTTCAGACTGTCAGGCACACTTTGCATAAGCAACAGCCAGCACACTGAAGGGCAGAAGTTCCTAACAGCTGCATATACTCTCCAAGTAGATACATGGCACATGCTGGGAGGCAAAGTATCCAGGCTAGCCTACCATTAGCTCTATGGAAAGGGTGCATTATGATTACCATAGATTGATGGTACTGATTTAGGGAATCATCAGTAAATGCTATGTATCTCCTCAGCCTCTCACATAGCCTTTTGTAGACAGAAAGATAAATCTGAAGCTCAGAGTGAGCTCATTTAATTTTCACCTGACAGCCAGTAATAACGGAAGCATCTTATAAAGGTTATGTTTCAATGGAAAAATCCATTACTGGGCATACAAAACACGCTTGCATTAATTACATTTTCTTTGCACTGCATTGACAAAAGGTCAAGAACTGACTCCCCAACCCATACACACGCAGACTACCATCACCAAAAAAGGGGGTAATATATGAAGATAATTCTACTTATTGCCTCCAATTTTCTTTTTCTAATTTCCTGGGAATTCAATCAAGCACTCTGTACTTTAGTTACTACATGTAATTAAGTGGGATGTTCTGAAATGAGTAGCCAAAAATATTATCAGGCATATAACAAGGCTCAAGTATTCTCCACCAGATGACGTGTCTATGTTTCTAATACTTCCTGTGTCTAGAACAAACCTGACTGTTCATGATGGAATACTGAAAAAGAACAAGAGTTGAGAAGGGACTCATTTCATAGGCTGTCATCACAAAAACCACTAGGTGAAATGACTTAGAACAGACAATGTCAAAGCCACAGTATTTCAATGTCCTGGAGGCTGTAAGGTGAGACACTACTTCCTAGGGACACTGTAGTGCTTTGTTGACTTTAAAGTTATATACAGTAAAGGCACCTGAAAAAGTCCTACTGAATTAAGACATAGCCTTCAAGGAACAGATTAGAGTCTTGCTGCCTCCCTGAAGTTAAATAGAAATAACACAGCTCTGCTAAAGAGCAACTGTGTCTCTGTGGACCCCTCCTCCCACAAGTTTCACACTTGCCAATAAAAATAATAAACCTGTGTTGAGGTTTCTATTGTGTTTTTGGGAGGCATGCCAAAAAAAAAAAAAGATATTAGCTGCCATTGCCCCAACTCTTTACTGATAATGCTAGAGTCCCTCAAGTTCTCTAAGACACACCTCATGTCTTTACCTTCAACACAGGAGATGCATCAGGGTTTTCAGAAAGTTTTACACTTTCTGTCGCAGTACTGAAAATGTGGATGGGAAAGGAAAGCCAGTGGGAGGGGCCACCAGGAAATGCTCTTGCTTCAAAACATGCCATGCCCCTAGCTTTAGCCTGGGAAATGTGTCCATCTTCCACCAGATGGACAAGGTGATGGTTAAGAGCTCCTGGTACTGAGTCCTGCTTCTCCATCTGTACTGTTCTTTTAGATCTCAGGATATGGAGGGAGTTAGAAAATCAAAATGTATGAAAAACATCTTCACTTAATCAGTGGTCGTGTAATGGTAGCCACTGAGCATGTGAACATCGTGTGTTACAACCCTGTGGCTGCCATGATCTATCGGTTCATAACAAGGTCAAATTCCTCAATGGGGAACATTAGCCTCACCAGAAGCCAGTCCTCCCAAACATGCATTTGTATTTTAACAGAAAATCTCACTGCTGTAGTTTGCTCTCTGTTTATAGGGTAAAATAGTCAGTCAACAAAACCAAACTGGGAGTTAAAGGTTTCTCACATCCTGTAAGTCACAGTCCACAATGAAGGGAAACCAGGGCAGGGACCCCACCAGTTATCAAGGAATAACAAGCCCTATAGATGTGCCCACAAGCCCATCTTGGCTGAACACAATTTAGAACTGAAGTTTCTCCTTAGGTGGGTCAGCTGACAACCAATGCTAACTGTGACTCTGTGGAATAAAAATCCTATCTTATTCCTTAGACTTTAAGCTTGATGAGGGCAGGAGTCTTCCCTTTTCCAAGATGCTGATCTGTCTACAATGAACAGAGCACAACCTGGAATACACTGAGTGCTTTGTTAGTCAATGAACAACCGAACAGGGTTGGCAAAATCTATCACGATTGCCTAATGGCTTCCTTGGATGCACTCTGAGAAATGACTGTTGGAATTGGCAGGAGCCAAGAAAGGCTTATAAAATTAAATCCAGAAAATATTTATTGAACAAATTCCAAGAATGCTAAGACTGTAATAAATCAAACAGGTGTTGGTGGGCTGAAACTGACTTCACTGAAGCAAAGCCTTTTCAAAGATGATGCTAATTGATGATATATATATAAAAAAAAGTCACACGAACTGCTTCAAAATTTTACCAGTCTAGGCAACATGGGCATGGTGTGATTTATATACTGTAAAAATCTATCTGATTTGAAAGTGAAATCCAGTAACTTTTAGTATTTACTAACTAAATTTACTAACCATAATTCAATTGAGAATACTGTTACTCCCCCCAGTGAAAGCCCTTGTGCTTGTTTACAGAAAGTCTTTGCTTCTGCCTTCAACCACAGACACTCTCTGATCTACCTTTTTTTTTGGGGGGGGGACAAAACTCAAACAATAAAACCAAGACAAACAACAAACAAAAAAATCAAATACAATAATAAAAGCCCCTGACATTTGGAGTACTACTTGATCAAGCACAAGAGCAAACCTATAGTCTGTTGCTCATGGATGCCTCTCAGAACTTGAAGGTAAGACCCGGTTGCTGAGGACATCATGAACTTCAGACCAAAGACCTGAAGGAACTGAGCTGGAACTGGCTGGAAGCCTTAAGGTCTAGGTCTCATCATATTCAAAGGTGCTAACAAAGTTGCCTAGGGAGATAAGCAACAAACAGTCCCACCCAGCTATAAAGTCTATGAACCACTAAGAAAGAGCAGCTCAGCAAGCTATCTGGAAGTTCAATAGTGGCACTTCTATGTTGGGTTAACCAACAGCTTTCTAGCTTTTTAATGCCTGCTCAACAGGAGAGAATTCATGCATGGTTCTAAACTTACCAGTGGCTGCTACTAACTGCCTTCTACATATTTATGCATATACCCACAGATTATGTATGGCTCTCACCCTTCATCCAACAAGCTTCTTTTTGCAGCAGCAGAGACAATTACAGAAATTAGCAACTGTAGAGAAAACAACTGACCCGGTGGTGACCAATCCCAACTGATGAATCTACAATGTAAGCCATCTACACCTAGGGCTCAGACAACATGGAGGAAGAGGAGGTAGAAAGGTTGAAAGAGACAAAGAATCAGGAAGACAGTGTCTTGGAGCATCCCCATGAAATCTCAACAATATGTTTGCTTAACCAAGACCTATACAAGAACAACAACAGTTGACATTCTAACACGGCAAACTCACAAGGCTCCACCCATTCATAAAGAGCTACAGGCCATCAATGGCTGTTAAGAAAGAGAATCAGTCTTCCGTTATCCAATCCCCTGATCACATATACACAGGAGCAACACTAAATGGATTCAACAGGACATATATGTATACATGCACGTATATATCATGGATTTAAGAAATGATGGTGGGGTGGAAACAGGAAACAAGAAGAGTTGGAGATGGGAGACAGGGGAGTAGAAATGCTGTAAATGCAGTTACTCTTGTATGGGAAGCTAAAAAAAAATTAAAACTCAAAAAGAAAAAAAGGGGGGGGGAGTCTATGTTAGAGCTACATGACCTGACCTAAAAAGCTATGCACACTATGCTGCAAAAGAGAAAAACAATGTAGTGAGAAATATGAGTAGTCTGATTACAACTTCTGCAGCAAAAATCTTTTCTGTGTATGCTTATATGTGTCTACAACCACAAAGAATGTACAGATAGCATCCGCAGATCTCTTAACACTTGCTATTTTAAGTGAGAGCTGGATGGGGGTAAGGGGGGTGAGGACAATGCTTTGTATATTGTGGAAAGCGAATAATCCTTGGCTGTTTGAAAAAACAAACCTATAATTTATATCTTTTAAAACTATAATTGTATTTTCCATTTTCCATTAACTCAGATTATCCTCATTATCCCTGCCTCCTCACCATAAATCTAAATTCGTGCATCCTAAAATATGAGGTGGATTCTCGGTCTGTCTGGGTTATAACTTAAGAGGTCTTGAAATTGGCTTTCAAATCCCCTTCTGCTAGCAAGGGGACGAGGACTTCAGCAACACGACTCTATCATGTAGCAGGAACCGCAGAGAGCATAGGATGAAGGCTCGCTTTTATCGGCTTCCAAACTGTTCTAGCTGAATGGGGCAGTGAGATATAGTACATGTCATGCTGATAAGGCAGGTCCAGCAGTGTTGTCTCAAGACCCAATGCACTTTAAATAAGACAAAATCTATCGGCAAAGCAACAAAGGGTGTTTTTAAAAAGGAGACTGAATGTTTGATATCACTAAATAATTATTGCACTTATGAAAAAATAAGAATCTGTGAGACAGGCCACTTTTACTCATGCTTAGCTGAAATAAGGAGACTGCAAAGATGTATGATTAAAATATGCAAATGCCATTTGAAAGCTCAACAAGGCTCTGTGACTCTACTTTTCTTCACTAAGTTTTTTCTGCGTTACAAAGTTTTGTCATTCTTTTCCATTTCAATATTATTCCTTTGAAAATAAATCTTTTCAAATGAGTATTAAAATCCAGGAAATCAGACAAATGATAGAGGGCAACTCAGTTAATTATTGCAAATTGGAGACACTTTGCTAACCAGGACAGATCAAGAAATTGAAATGTTTCATCATTAGTTCTAAAAGAAATTCAACCTTTAGTTCCAGGGGGAGAAAGTCTGAATTAGCAATTATATTTGGTGTATTTAGACAGTTATTCCATCCATGGAGATTCTGACTGGGCTGTCTGGATGAAATTTAAATATGAACAAGAGAACAAATTTAAACATAACTCCACAGAGTCTAGAGGCAAACCATCCACTGGAAAAATTGTTCAGCTCCATCCACAGGTGTGGCTGCTTCTCTATGGTGTCACAGAGTGCCTCCATTCAGGACCAATGACTCTTCCATGCTTGAGTCACAGAAAGGAAGCCAAACTCTTGAGTCATCTCTAGGTTCACTTTCACCCCTAGATTTCCTTTGTCATCAAGATGCCATGTAATGAAATGCATATGATCTGGCAAACTTGACAAGGAGACTCGTTGTTCAGAGAGGGTAAAACAGATGATTAATTTGTCAGCACAAAGTGAAGATTCAGGTTGAAACAGCCATCTCTTTTTCACCCTTGTTCTCACCCTGAACAAGAGGGTGCTTAGAATTCACATTTAGCTAGTACTGCAGGAGCTCAAAGGTGAGCTGATCTTCCATGGTTGGACTTGGCAGGCAGGGAAGAAGGAGCCTGGGGACAAAGCTGGAAAACAGAACTTCGTCTCTAACCCATGGGAGATGATCTTCTCATCTTTCATAGACCAGATACACAACACTTGACTGATTTCATTAAATGATGGGCAGTAGTCAGGACTAGTTCTTGGGAAGTGCAAGTCTCAGGATTGTAACAACACTGTCTCTGATAATGGATGGCCACTTTTCCTGTACTGTGGTCTCCAAAATCCCAGAACAGCTGTTAGATTCTTCTAGAAAGCTACTGTTCCCAGTAAGACACAGGACTGAAACACTCAGTTTTCTATGTATTTTGTGTGTGCATTTAATACCAGAACTTGGGAGGCAGAGGCAGAGGCAGATAAAATCTCTGTGAGTTCCAGGCCAGCATATGGCCTACATAGTGAGTCCCAGGCCAGCCAGAGCTACATAGTGAAACTTTGTCTCAAAAGCATTAGATGTAAAAAATAAAAATAATCCGGATCTCTTGTTTCTGAATCTCAGGCCAACCTAGGATCCCAAGTGGTCAAGTTCAGAGTCACCTAAGGACTAGAAATTTAGGCAGTTCAGCCCCACTGCCCAGAAAGTGAATAAAACTAAAAAGACTCATTTTCACAGTGTATTTTTCAGTTGAGGAAGCTGGGTAATGAACTTCAAATAGATTCAGGGATAATTTGGTACCTTGATGGGTAAATGCTAGGCACCACACACAGAATATCTCATGTGGAATTACACAGCTGCTTTGTATTGCAAATGAATAATAAACCCAGCATTCACACAGAATCAGGAAGTCGGAAATTTTGTTGCAGTTTTTCATTTCTGCCTAA
Source organism: Cricetulus griseus (assembly GCF_003668045.3). Classification (NCBI taxonomy): domain Eukaryota; kingdom Metazoa; phylum Chordata; class Mammalia; order Rodentia; family Cricetidae; genus Cricetulus; species Cricetulus griseus. The sequence goes on along the minus strand of NC_048596.1, from coordinate 33,049,207 downwards.
ATGCAAAAGGCTGACAATACGGTAATGGGGAAACAATGCCTAGAGGTGGTTTATTGGCCTGCATGATCATAGGTCTACTCTTTAACCCAGAAGGGTCTGTGCCTGTCTCAGCAATGCTGGTGAGGATTAGGATTAAGATGCTCATTTCCTAATGCTGTAAAGAAGAACTCCAAGGTAATTTAATCTTAACAGCTTCGAATTGTGAGAAGATAATTGATTCTTTAAAATAAAAAAAAAACCTGTCATGTATGGAATAGAATCCAAAATGTAATCTTTTTGTTTTATTTCATCTAGGCAAGCAGATCTATGATCTGGGGAGACCTTCTTTTCAACCTAAGAATTCAACAGTTACCCCTTGTAACATTCTTCGATAAGAGAGAATCAGTTTGAAATATCTATCTAAGCAATGACTCCAAACCAAGGTGACCCTGTCCCTCCCTCTCCCCAGGAGACTTCAATAGTGTCTGGAAACATATTTGACTGTCACAACTGAGCATGACTGTGTACTGGAGGTAGAACTACTACCAATGAGCAGGTACCAGGCCAGCAATGTGCTGAACATCCTTTGTTACACAGGGCGGTCTCCACCCATCAATAGTGCTCTGTGCTGAGAGTAAAACCCTTCTCACAATGTGGAGGAGAGGGATGTTTGTAGGGGCAGAAACAGAAGTCAACTCAATAGTAGAAGATCCTCAGTCCAGACAACACACTTTGTTCTAAGCTTCTATTTGCCAAGTGAGTCTCTTATGAGAGGCTGGCCACTGGGGGCACTGGACAACACACAAATATTTCCCAAAACAACTGTAAGTTTCAAAGTAGGTTTCAAGTGCAAACTGCATGAATTCACCTTGCTACATGACTCTGGTCTTCCAAGAAGAATAATGATGATGAAAATAATGATAATAATAATAATAATAATAATGATGATGGTGGTGGTGGTGGTGGTGGTGGTGGTGGTGGTGGTGATGTCTGAAATGGAGGGTGGAGGAGAAGTGTTTAAGTGCTCACTACTTCCAGAATATGACACCATGACTTAGTAACTAATACTATTCTTCTCCAAGTGAAGAAACTTGGCAGCTCAACTCAGACCTTCCTACCCATAGGGAAACACTAACCACTTTCCATCTGATAAGACAAGACAATGGCTTAACTCATAAAAAAAAAAAACAAATTAAAAAACACTTATAGAGAGTGAGTTTGAAAACTATACACCATTTGAAGTCACATAAATAAAAATAGGAAGATAGGAAATTTTCAGTATTTTATTTTTGTAAACATAGTTACTACCTGTGTCACTGAAAACTAAACATGGGTTTCATTGTAGCCTATTGTAAACCTCACAGATTTGTATGCAATTTCTGAAAAGGAAATTCTCACACAATCAATAATTTATGATCTCAATTACTTGATTCCTCTAAAAATGAAAAATAAGTGGACATATGGTACAAATTCTCACTCATTTCCACTTTATTTTGCAAATGAGATGTGTAAAGCTCTTCAAGACCTCCCTTGCCACACTTGAGAACGAAGTAGAAGTTCTGGATTTACACCTTTTTTTCCCCTTTCCCAACATGAAAATTTTATGAATTACATACATTGGCAGGTCAGGAATTGGATTTCAATAAATTAGTCAATGGATTCTACTGAAAAATGACAAATTCCATGAATGTGAAGCGAGTATGCTTTCCCGTGCTGTTTCTTCATCTTTTATACTTAAATTTCCGGTACAGAACCATGCTCTGTGGTCCAGGTAACAGTTGAGGGATGTCTTTCATTAAGCTGCTAGAGTCCCTCATCTGTACACAGAAAGAACTATGGTCTAAAAAGCATCTCCATCCTATATAAACTCTCAATTGCTCAGTAATTTTAATGCAGTTGAGCCTGAATGGAGGATTAACTATATCTTATAAACACATACAGGTGTCTGTGCTAGTTTCTAAGTCCATCAATATCCTTTGCACACTCAGAAAAACCAATCATGCACAAATTCAGAGGGCAAAGGCAGTGACACGGAGCTGTTACAATGAAACTATATATGAAACTATTAATATATAAACAATAAATATATTAACAGTGTATAAGAACAGCCCTCTTATGAAGTGTGTTTGTGTGTGTGCCTAGAAAATATTAAAATCCAGGATTTCACTGTCTAGGAAGCTGAAAAAGAAATGAACTGAAATACATAGGCATGTCCTTATCTCAGGCAATTTCACTTTTTATTCAGAGGAGTGGGCTGTGTCCTTCCATGCCAACAACTAGAGGAAAGGGAATAAACAGTCAGGGTTCAAAGGGCTCCAGAAAGGTTGACATTAAAACCAAGACAGAGCAAGGAAAGGGACAGGTGATGAAGCTGGAAAATGTGACGGTGCCACGGAGAATGTGGGGAATGTGGTCAATGGATGAGGTGGCAGAGGAGCTTCCAGAATCAGAAATTCTCAGTGGGGCTTGGGAAGATTAGGAAGTCCTAGAGCTGCAGAGTATTTTGAAAAGCGGCATTAAACATTATAATCTTATATTTCGAATACAGAGAACTAGCTCTCTTTTCTGTAACACAAACCTTGGTGAGTCTGGCTCTATAAAACCTTCTGGGCTGATAAAGATAAGCCCACTCTGAAGGAGCAGCCAAGGAGACGCTCAATGGGGAAGTAGAGGGCAGTGAACAACAAATAAGAATCCCAGGGGGCACGGGAGCAGGCAAGAGGACTGAGGATTTGAGCTGCTCATGTGCCCAAAGGATTCAGGCATAAGCATTCTAAGGACTGAGAAATTCTGTTCAGTGTTGTTGAACTACCAATCCTTACACTGACTGCTGGGAGTCAATTCTACAAGAGTAGAATTCTGTAATCTGAAGAAATATGGCAGGGAGGGGTGGTGGCAACTGACTTTCTGGAACATACTTCCTAAAGCCTTAAAGCCTTGTCCACCTCTAGGTAGGGTACTCAGCTTTGTTTACATAGTCTGTCTCTTTGTCTCCCCATCTCTGTCTGTCTGTCTGTCTGTCTTTCTCAGGGAAGTTAAAAGCATTTCACAAGTGACTGTTTCTTAAACTCTCCAATATGATGCCTAAAACAGGCTAGAATCCACAAATGCTTAAAAGTTTTGTTTTTTTTTTTTAATGCCACTGGTTATTGTCCATCTTGAGTAATCACACAGATTCATTGAGGGAAAAATAAAGCAATCAACATATATAGAGGTCCCACCCCCCAAAATCATATCTAAAACCACTTTCACAGCCCTCACTAAAAAATTACCCCTGTCAACCACACATAGCTATATTAGGTTACTGTAAGTGAAAACTGCTAAGGTAAATTAGTTATTATATATGCATGTATACTAAACTCCACGTAGGTGAAACACCAGAATGCTGTTGCTGCCTCATCAGCTCAATAGCCAATCAGGTCTTGACAGGCCATATGTGTATTTATAAATATATCTGCTAATGTAAAGGTCATGCTGTTCACTGCTCAGGGAAACCAGGCACACTTGGAACCATCCCTAGAAGATTTGGGTTCCTTAAAAAATATTTTGACAATCTGTGATGAATGCAATCCTGCCCCCATATGTTTCATACTATTTAACAGGAAATGACACTCGGTCGCCTTTGCAGAAACAAGGATCCCCCCTCACTCCCCCCCACCCCCGCCACCGCCTTGAATAATGAAGTTAAGAGAGAGAAGGTGCAGAATGTTCCCCCAGCCCATGTATTCAATTCTAGAAATATCTTCTCAAACATGGTATGAACCCAGAGGCCTGAGTCCCAAAAGTGTGCTACTCCATATGATATCGTAAGTCACAGAATTAACTTTCCTTCCCAACTGGAAGAGGAAGTGGAAAATCAATTAGTGAGAGGAAAAGGGAGGCAGATGCTTGCTGTGTAGTATGGTCCTCTGCCCCATGGCTTGCTCTCTTTCTGTTCAGTGGAGTCTTTGATAAATGTGGGGAAGAAGGGGACTGCTTAATCCTTCCCTTCTAACTATCTCTATGGACATCTCTTGTGGATTCGTTGAAATTAACTCCACCACATGTTAGAATTACATGGTAAGACCGTACGAGCCAGAAGACCAGAATCAACTCCAAACACTACACATCCCTTTAATGACATTTCATTCCATTCTCTTGTATCAAAAATGTAAGAAAGTTTCTCTAAGGAGTGGAGGACAAAAACTTTCCAGAAATATAAAAACAAATCAACAAAAAACAAAACCATAATCTCTTCCCCCCAAACCAAACAACCAACTCTCTCCTGACAAGACAGAAAGGTAGGAAAATATTTTGAAAGAACTTGTTTAATTGCCCAGCAATGCCTTCCGTTCAATTTAGCCTTGGGATCGGAATAACCATGACAGATGGCTTCTGCTAGTTAGGAAAAAAAAATTAGCTAAAATTTCAGATAATGCTGCCTTCTGTCGTGTTCTCCTACTCTGAGCTTGTGGGTTTGTTTAGTAGGCTCTGAACTGCAGGCTGCTAGCTGGTGACCAGCTCTCACTTACTAGTGGCAGAACTCACATCCTGTGATACAGTATGCTCAGCATTCCAAAAGGGGAGAGAGACTGTCGCCATTGGGATGACAAAAGCCCTGGCTGGATCACCTGTTCCCACCCATGTCAGACCCCCATTTTTACACACAAAGTCGTGTTTAAAACGTAAGGCCCAAGAGGACAGCCCTAGGCTCTACCAGGTTGCTCTCTCCTTGTAGCAGAATAAACTCCTATCTGATGCTGTAATTACAACCCTAATGGACACAGTTAATTTATTTTGGAGAAGTAAAGTTGATATCCACTAGTGCTATTATTAAGGAGACTAATGAGACCTGCTCGGGAAGAAAAGAAAGGATTTATTGAATTCCTTTTGGCACCCGGCACAGCTTAGTAATTTTGAGAACCCATCAAAACAGCAGATATATACCACCCTGCTCAGATGTGCTGCACGCTTGTGAGCTGGGCTTCAGATTTTCAATAACAAATCTGTCACTCTGATTTTAATTAGACGGCTTAAAGCAGCTACATCAATAATGGCAGAATGACGGCTCAGTTCAAAGATCATAGAGATGTTACTCTACTTTAATAGTTCTTTTATACAAGTAGGAATTTCAGAAGTTTGCAAGGCATTCATCTTGACTACCCCTTTCACCAAAGAAGAGAGAGAGAGAAAAAAAACTATTCCTAATTGAATTGAACCAAGAACACTAGCAGTCATCACTATTGCTACACCAGGCTGTTGCATCCAGCTGGTTAGGAGGTCTAATTTCACACCACACAGCAATGAAATGCTGCTAACTTTTATTTGTGAGTGTAAAACAGTAATATTTCATGACAGCAAAGGGCCAGTTGATGCCGCTGGGGGCATCCTCCTTGGATCTAAACTTCAGAGACAACTGGAGGTCTCAGCTGAGTACTGACAAACAGGGCTTTCTCATGAAAAGCTCACAGTGGAGAGTGGCTTCAAGCAGGGAGAAAGGCTCAAGCCCTCCCACTCCCCCGGGAAGTTCACAAGCAACTGTGAACATGTCTCAGCCTGAGAGTTCCAGAGAGTGTGAAGTAACCTTGGTGTAAAGAAATGCAGTGGCTGAAGATCTTAGCTTGGCAGGGCAAGGCAATGGGGAGCTGTCACCATATTTTCATTGATTCTTTTAACATGAATAGGAACTTGCTGGTTACATGAAAGGAAACACATGAATCTGTACTTTGATGGAAACATGTGAGTCCGTGAATGTGCTCATAGTTATGTGTCATGTAATGACGCTCAGTCAATGATGGTGGTTTCATAAGATTGTAAAAAATCCTTAGCATAGCCAGTGTAACAGTACATTCAATGCATCCTTCTCGTTTCTGGAATTGCTGGTATCAAGAAGCCAACTGTGGTACGAGTCCTCAAAGTACAGAGGTGCAACTATGTACAAGGCCTAATATTTGATCATAATGATAAATGACAAATGCTGCTCTGTATATTTACAAGGCTGCAATTTTACCACTGTCGTGGTGTGTACTTGTTCTAATTGTGTAAAACAAGATATGGAGGGTTAGGTATGAAGTTCGGTAGTGGAGTACTAGCTTCTATTACCCAACATGACAACATAAATTAAAAAGATAGTGTGCAGAATACTCCAGCAGCATGTGACACTGGTGTCATGTGACTGAGTTATACTATGTGCAAGCATGCCCAAGGCTATCCAACAAAGCCAAAACTGCTCCTGTACACATTTGTCAGCAGAGGACAATCATAAGGAGCATAGGACTACATTTTTCTTTAAGAGTTAAATAAATGCCATATATAATATATATTTGTTATAGTATTATATAATATATTATATAATATTTGTTCCATTGTGGGGATCAAAGGAAGCCTGGAGTGGATGAAGTTCTGAGTATATGTGTATTGTTTGACATGGGTACAGCCATGCCAAGGAACCCAACGCCTCAGCCCCAAAACCTTCCTTCCTTGCCAGTGTGAATATTGACACTGTGTACAGAAAATGTCTATCTTATCTTTCTCCCCCTGGATGTTTATGCCTTAAAGACTGCGACCCTACAGAGATTGCTCCTACCAAGATTAGTTAGACACGCCCCCTTGTTCAGCTGTGTGCAATAACACCTGTACATAACAGGCACACTGACTGGGCTTCCTGGCTGCTGCTGCTTCTCCATCAGAAAGCCAGGTCCACCCATACCTAGCTTTTCTGTGTCTGTGTGTCTGTCTTTTCTTTGTTTCCTTGTCACCCAAGTCAGGTCAATCCCTGAAGCTGTGCAAAAAATTGGCATTTGATGATCTGCGGTTATTATAATATCACACAAATAAATGTTATTTCAGAGCTATCATAACAATTAAGTGATATTTCATTGTATGGATAATTCATAAATTATTTACTCATTCAACTCTAGATTTAGGTAACCTCAAACTATTTTGTAATATGTTACATGTAAATAGGTTAATCTACCATATACTATACATATACATATACTCAATCTTATTATTATAATAAACCATCTTAGGGTAGATGCTGAGTTGGAACTCCTGGATCAAAGCATCTGTGTCTGAAGAAAAGACATTTTATTTATATATATATATATATATATATGACGAGTGTTTCAATGCCTGGGCATGGGATGAGAGATTAGAGCCATCGTCTCTTGGATGTGATCCTGACAGACACCTGGAATCTTCCACTAGCACTTTCAGAGCACTTTGTCAATCTCCCGTTTCATCTCCACTTCCTCGGTAATGCTCTTTTGCACTTTGCAGAACATTGTGAACATGCTCTGTACCTGACCTGCCTGTTATTCTGTTCTGGAGTGGAGACCGAGGCCCACATGCTTGTTCCATACCAACTCTGCCACTTTTCTGACTCCTTGTCATTGCAGCAGTAACTAACCCTCTATGTATCTGATAAGTGTTTTAAGCATCTCTTCCAGAAACCCTCCTAGCTCCTCTTGGGACTTTGTTTTCCCAAAACACTCCATGCTTCCCTAGCTCAATACCTCCCTATCACACATATTGAAGAATGCCCAGTTACCTTCTTTCCGCACCACAGGGCTGTCAGAGTAGGACCTGTATCCATCAGTTATGAGTTATTACTTGTGTGCCACTAATTAGCAATGATATCATTAAGCAATACTTTATTTTAATTAGCATAAGTTAATTGTAACAGAGTAAAACACTTTATTATTATAATGTGTACCATGTATTTTGATTATTTTATTCCCCCATCACCCTTCTTTATCATTTCCCCATTCTCCCCTTAACTCTACAATATTCTTTGCAGCTACCCATTTACTTCTATGTCCTTCTCCACGTAAGAGAGAAAAATAGGAGATACTTATCTTTGTGAGCCCAGCTCATTTAACGTAATCATCTCCAGTTCCAGCATTTTCCTCTTAAATCACATAATTTCAATCTTCCTCACACTGACCACCTACTTTGAAAACTCCTGGATGATCTTGTTGACAACACATGGGATATAGCACAGGACACCACAGATTGCTTTTTACTCTGGTGTGGCAAGCATTCCAGTGGGGAACAGAAGGCCAATAGATGAACATGTCACCATACACTGTGGTGGACTATGAAGGCAGAGCAAGAATGGATGGGCACAAGGAGTGTCGGGATGTCTCTTGGACATGAGAAGAATTTGGTTGGCATCTAGAGAGTTAGGTCAGGCCAGCAATCATTCAAATGGCTGGATTCTTTTTATTGGTTTCACAATTCTCTAAATAATATGTTACTTAATAAAAGGTGCCTGCTGCTTTAAACAATGAGATTTGGAAATATGACCCTCATGTATATTGCATTGTGCTAGGCACAAAATACAGTGGCTTTCCCCCCACCCAGGTGCAGTGATTGCAGCCTGGGCCTCGTGAATGCTAAGCAATAAAGTGACTTTAAGAAAGCCAAATCCCAGGGCTGGAGAGATGGCTCAGAGGTAAAGAGCACCGACTGCTCTTCCAGAGGTCCTGAGTTCAATTCCCAGCAACCACATGGTGGCTCACAACCATCCGTTATGAGATCTGGTGCCCTCTTCTGATGTGCAGATATACATGGAAGCAGAATGTTGTATACATAATAAATAAATAAAATCTTTAAAAAAAACAAAAGCCTAATCCCCCAAGAAACAAAAGCTACTGGTAGGAAGGAAGTATCAGAAGAACTAGTATACCAGCCAGCACATGACAGGTGAGTGGCCAATCTAGAATTCTTTGCTTACACCTCTAGAACCCACATCTCTTCATCCCCATGAGAGGTAAGATCCCTGGCAGCCACTGACCAGTTCTGATTCCAATTTGGTGGAGCTTCGAAGCATTAGTACTGCCTGAGTTTCCTTCCCATGTGATCTAGCTCTGAGTTTAGACGACTCTGGCAGTGCAGCCCATGCTACACATAAACCCAAGGTGATGTTCCCTGGTGTTTCTCTGCATGCACAAAGGGACAACTCTAAAAACCAGAAGACACTGCAATCAAGATTTCTTCTCAGAAAGCACAGCTACTGTACTTTATGTACAAGGCAGGTATTTCTTAAAGATATGTTGAGAAAGTACTGTAGCTCCTGGGTCTTCATGAGAGCACAGTTGGGTTCTACTCTCTATTCTACTCACCCCCACCTCTGCTGCTGTCACTGGCTCCTCCTGCCTGCCTGCTTCCCTCCCAATCGCTCCCCTCCCCACTTCTCTACTTCCAACTGCCAGCAAGTCAGATAATTAAATGCCAAACTAGTGACACTTGGCATTTCAATGAACGCTCTGTATTACTGTTGCACCTCTCTGCCACCCTCTTGCTCAGCACGCATGCAGCCTGATGCTTCTCTGAACTGAAGCTCTTCTTTGTTGCAGAGCCAGACCAACTGGAGAAAGATGAGCTCCTGTTGGCAGCCCAAGCTGGGAGGACAGACAGCAGTTCCTCCCATCTCTCTCCTTGCTACCTCTCAGAGTCTATGTCCTCAACTGAATTAAACAAGCACTTATGTAAACCTTAGCCCTCTGCTAGGACCCTTTGAAAATTGATCTGCATGAAAGGGAACCATATTCCGGTCTTCTCATTTTAACAGGGTACCATGAGGATACTGCACTCTACAATGATGGGGAAGCCATTTCACCTTTTCAGTTCAGTCCATCTTACATAACAGCTCTTAACCAGAACAAAAGGAGACACATAAATGTTTATCTTCCCAGGCTGAAGATGGGGCATTACAAGAAGGGTGTTCCTTAAACTGTACCCTTGCATCTAATGCCCTGTGTTCAGGCTGCAGGTTCGACAGCACTTCTGGCTGGAAGCACTCCATCAGCTTGTGAGACAATGTTAAGTTCTCTCTGAAGTGTTGTGAGGTAGCTCATGTTCTGCACAACCCGAAAGACCTCTACACTATTCATCACCACTGCCCAATGGCCAGAACGGTGCCAGGAGCACAGCAGGAGTGCAGAACAAGACTCCAACTGAACTGCTCTGCACAGGAGATGGCAATATTTTCACATCCTTTTATGGAATACAGCCGTAAATATGTTTTTTCACGTCCTTTCATCCAATGCAGCAGTAAATATGGTCTCAAATGATCAATGTGATTGCTTTATTCATTTTAGCAACACATTTGTTGAATATCTCCTACTCTCTAGGCACTGACCAACAAACTGGGAGTGCAAATGACCTTCTTCTTCCTCGTGTCTACTTTCTCCTGTCAAGAAGACAGTTCATGGGGCTGGAGTGATGGCTCTGTGGTTAACAGCAGAACACTCGTTGCTCTTGCAGAGGTCCTGGGTTCAATTCCCAGCACAAACAGGGTGCCTCACAACCATCCATAACCTCGGTTTTGAGGGATCCAACAGACATGTGCAAAGTGCATATACATGCATCTAAGTAAAATGAATCTAAAAAAAAAATTTAGAGAACAACAATTCATGGACCACATACAAAAGCCTGGTTCTTGAGTCCTCTCAGATGAATGCCTGGTAAATGATCATATTACGGTCAAAGACAGAACCCATGTCCCTGCTTTCTACTTCACAAGCCTCATGTAAGGAGTCCAACCAGATGCTCGATAAGTGTGAACAAATTTGCAGCTCTCAGCATTTTTAAAAGGAAAGGAAAGAGCACCTAGCTACGTGGATTAATTCATTGTGGAGATTTTTGGGGTAGGAACTGACAGCTAATAAGAAGTACCCTGTGAGTCCTACAGTGATGAGCATAGTCCACCCTGTTTATGTCAGTCAACATGGAGTAATGCTCTGCTCTCAAACACACAGCACAAAACATGAGGACAGTATTTGTCAGAATACAGAACCTCAGGACACAAGAGAAAAACAACCCCCCAAAGAACATCAGAAACAATGTGAGGTGTATTTCTGGCCCTCTGCAGGCCTGTAGGAAATTTTCAGTCATCAACACAAGGAGGGAGAAACTAGGAAGAATACAGAAAACTCTTAAAGTTAGAGGAAATGAGCAAGAGTTTACACAGGAAAGCAACTAGAAAGCACCACACAGAGGAAAAGCCCAGAGAGAAGACCTGCAGAGCACCCCCAAAGTATTCAGCAGGGACCTGATTACTACATACATAACTACATACATAAGTAGCTGAACTACACACATAAACTTGGTATTTTGTTAGGAACCTCTTATTGTTGGGAGAATGCCTAAAATTATTCTTGTATCTGTTCTGGGATGCAAGTAAACAAAGATACTTTGACCCTTGTGAGTCTTGCCTTTACAATAATCAAAATCGACAAATAACCAAGAGGTCTCTTAGTAGGTGAACAAAAAAAGCAGGATGCATTGGGATACTATTCTATGCTGAAATAAATGAACTGTGAAATATAAAAAGACAAGGAGGAACTTGAGGGTCATGTTACTAAGTGAAAGGAGCCAATGTGAAGGCTACATACCATAATATCCTTTTTCATGGCATTCTGAAGAAGTCACAAACCACAGAGACAATAAAAGATCAGTGACAGACAGAGCCATGGCATGAGGAAGAAAGAAGTGGTATGCAGAGGATTTTTAGGCAGTGAAAGTCCTCTGCAAGAGCTACAATGATGGATGGATGTCACTAGGCATTTAACCACCATCAAGACCGAAACCTCATGTATTCTATGGGCTTGGGAAAATGTATATTGTGTCAATATAGGCACATCAATCTAAAGAGCAGTGAAGGATGCTGATCATGGGGAAGCTGGCAAGTAGGAGTACATTGCGAGTCTGTAAATGCTACTATCAATTTTGTTTGTAATTCTAAAATCCTCCCCCAATAGTATCTAAAATTCCCAAATTCCCAGGCTTGAAAGAATTGGGAAAGCATGACCACTGTGAAGAATCAAAACTCCTTTGATAGATGTGAGACCTGACATCAATGTTAGAAATAGCTGACAAAGACACTAAGATAGTATTATACTGCTTCCACTATAATATAATCTATATTCCTTATATTCACAAAGTTAAGAAGAGGCCTAGGTGACATTTCAAAGCAAATCCAACTTCTAGAGATTAAAATAGCCAACTTCTGGTAGGAAAACTATACTGGAAGAGTCTAACAGTAGAGCTGGCAGCGAGGAAGTGGAGTTCAGTGATGATAAAAGAAGAACAAAAGAAACATGGAATGGAGAGTTTTAAGGAACGATTGGAACCAGTGAGCCAAGCCAGGTCTATCTGGCTTCAGAGCTGGGTTTTTTCTGCCCTGTCATGACATCCTACAGACATAGGGGCAGTGATTCCTCCTGGCAAAGGGGATACTCAGGATAGCAGCTACTGTGGAGCCTGAGGCAGAAGGCATGTGAGAATATGGAGGAGGATATGTGACAGATATATCCATGCCCTTCTCTGTGCACATATTACATCTGCACTGACCTACAAGAAGAGACTGGGAAGTGTGTCCTGAGGACTTGGGCCCCATGAACATTGCCACAGCTGAAGAGATGGGCAACTAGGGAAAACTACAGAGGAGAAAGAAAACAGATTTTATGCAATAATCCTTGTAAAATCCCAACATGTTCCAAACTTACTCTTCACGTATCAGTGTGTCTCAGGCCATCTGAAAACCCAGTGTCTAATTAAATATAAAATAAAAATTTTATTATACTCATTCCCTCACACAAAATTCTTTTCCCATGAAAACAGCCTACATTAATATGGTAATTAGCTCAATGACTTTTCTTTTTATTTTCTTTCTTCTTTTTTCTTTTCTTTCTTTTTAAGAAAACAGGCTGTGCTCCCTGTCTCCTCTCCAAGACCATGTGGCAAAGTCTTGTGGCCCAGGGTGTGGGCAGGGAACCACTTCAGTTGCTGGCACCAGACACTTGGCATGGATTCCATCACCGTCAGTTCATTCACTCGTTAAACTAAGGGATAGCCTAGAATGACTAAGTCATGAATCCCATGGCCAGGAGGGACAGCAGCAGATTATCAGTCTCCCACAGTCCCTCTCCTTTCCTTATTCACCCCTACCTCTAGGGAACAGGCCAGTCCCTAGTCTCCGTTAAGTCCAGGCTGCGTGGAGGGAAAACCTAAGAGCTGGCCACACTCTGGAGAGAGCCAGGTAGCCCTCCTTACTACTACTACATTTTGACTAATTTAATTGTGAAAAAATTTGGTGGAGGCTTCTCACCACAGAGAAAGTTTGCTGATGCCCAAAGCAGACTCACTAATCAATGCTGAACTATGGCTTGGTTTCATTCATCCCAAGCATGATGCTCAAGTCCCCTGTCAATCCTATGAGGTCCTGCTATCCCATCTTACTTAATTTACCTTTTAGTCAGTGTTAGTAACAGTCCTCCAAACCATTATGAAAGAGAGTTAACACATGGAAGCGGCTGAAAACAGAGCCTAGAAAACGACAAATCATTAATACTAGTGATCATAATTAATAATAGCAGCAGCGTTATTATGCCCTTTGTTATTTACTAATATTTCACATCTATCAAGAGACTGGACATACCATGAAATTATCTAGGATAACCTACTATAGTATATGTTAAAGTTGTAATGTATCCACCCCACATGAGACAAATCTGGGTGGTACTCACTGTACACTGGAAATTGCTGACTCGTAGAGAGACAGTTTGCTCTGTGCCATTGATGAGACTACAAGGATCTGCAGACATATCACCCTCTCAAATAGCATGCAGAGCTGTGTGACTCTATGTGTGCACAAGTACCCTGCACTTGGTCTTACACCAATCAGAGTGCTTCACTGAACACCCAAAGCCATTCATCAAAGGTGAATGCCATTGCCCAAAGGGCTTCTGGGAAAGATGCAGAGTACCTTTAGCCCTTACATGGTTTTCTTCTGAAATTCCAGAGCAGACTATGCAACAGCAACCATCCTCAGGACAGGTGATACTGAGAGCACTTTGAACTTTCCCACCACTCAAGAACCTTTGAGATCCATTGGGCTGGTGGCTCAACTAAGGGCTTCCTGGTGGAAACAGGACATAAACTGTGGCTGTAGACTGTATCATCAACCATGAAGGGAAGAGGTCATGCTGGTTTCTTTTCTTCATTCTGCTATAAATGGCCACTTCAGGGCAGGCTTGAAAGATAGACAGTGTGAGAGGCTGTATTTCTACTATTGTAAAGGCTAGAAACTCCTCTTACATTAAGGCCCTTCTGGGATCCAAGGATAGCATTACAGTATGAATAATGGAATAAGTGGGGGACAGGGAAATGATGGGGTAGCTCTCAATACCAGGTTGAAAGTAAAGCTTATTTAGGATTTAAAATGGGCTTCCTTTTGTACCTGAAATCCCAGGAATCTGATAATTCATGACCAGGGCTCCACTGCTCTCAAACAGTGTTCTGCCCTTCGTACTGCGGGCTCTTTATCTGCCAAGTAAGACATTCACGAAGGGTACTTACAGTTCCTTCAGCTCTACCATTCTGAAAATTAGTGGAAAAGAAATCACGACAATTTTCTACATAAAAGGCTGAACATTTTACTCCATGTCAGTCACACTTGCCAGACCTAAACTATCACAAATCTAAGGCAACAGAATCAAAACTAACGAGTTTTTACAGCATGAAAAATCTTCAGTGGAGGCCCATCCTCTGCCTTACAGCTCTAACAGTTGAACAGAATGCTAGCCCTCGCCAACTGACACCAAAGTGCAGGCTTCAAAAACGACAGGGAGGTGAAAATGAGGGTCATGTGATCATCTTAGATAATCACTAACTATGGGAGAGAAAAACTGACAGAATTAAAACTTCACATAAATAAAACTGAGCTGTCTCATTACATAAATAAGCCTACAAATTTTTAAGCAATTCTATAAGAATCTCATTTAGTTACATATTAAAAATTCAGACAATGTCACACATAACTTTAAAAAAAAAAAAAACAAGAAAACAAACCAAACAGATGGAGAATGTGAGAGGGCCACAGAGGGAACAAACTTTACTGAGGACTGTCTAGTAACCCACCACATCTCCTGAACTTGGGGTGTGCTTTCTTTTCTGTGGAGTTGGTTGACAGTGTCTGCACTACTTCATGTCCCACACAGGCTCTTGAAGTATTACGGATATGAGTCATGCACTCAGTCCAAATGTTTTCTCCAAGACCTCTGCAACTCTACCACTCTGGAAACATCTAGAAAACAGTCCTTGACCAGCCAATTGGCCTTGCCATTTCTCTTTAGTTAGAACGCTCAAAAAGCCTGAGGAACTCCCACAGACAGCAGGGGATTCATTCAAAAATGAATACATGATAAGCCAGGGTATGAGTTTCCTTTAAAAGCATTCCTGGGACTCACTCACAAGTCACAGCTGATTACGTGGCTGCAATACTTCTCAGCATCTGACCTATTGCTATCAATGTGCCACATCTCCTTTGAGAATTTTCTCCCCATACTTCAGTACCTGACCTACATGGCTATTCACTCTCCTCACCATCTTTCCTCACTGCCACATGAGGTATCACTGCTTTGCCACTATAACAAAATGCCTGAAGCAATCAACTTATAAAGAGAGAAAAGGCTCATTTCCCCCTGCCTCTTTAAAACAGTTTGCAGACCATAATCAAGCAGATGCCTCACTTTTAGGCATCTGTTCAGGGTTTCAGATGACTTTTAGGTATCTGTTAGGGGCCAGGAGAATCTGGTGGAGAAAAATTACTCACCTCATCACTCAGGAAAGACAAGGCGAGGGAGGAGGAAGTTGGGTTCCTACAGTTGGGTTCCTACAATTCGATTCGAGTGAATTCCCACAGTGACTTAAAAACCTTCAACTAGGCTCCTTCTTTTACAGGCTCCATCTCCTCCTAAAGTTCCAAGGGACCAAGTCTTTAAGATGAGAGCCTGGGCGGACCATCAAGATCCAAACCGCAGCACAGTCTCAGGTTTCCAGCTCCTGCCCTTCCACTAGCTTCATACCTCATACTGTCTTTCACTTCTTGACTTGCCAATAGACGTGTCTGAATAACAAAAGGATTATGTTCTCTGGTGCTCCAAAAGCATACTGTAGCTTCACTTTACTTCAGAAGACTAGCAAGGGGGCAGCAAAGAAAAATGTAAGATCTCCTCCCACCTCTCCCTGTCATTCCCTGATCCACAGGCCCCTCTGCTAGCTGGCTCCTGTGCACGCTGTCCCGCTGTGCTTGCTCACAGTGCTTCTTCAATAGGCATAATTCAGACTGGAAAGATCAGCTCAAATGCCACCTCCAGTTCTCATAAGGGTTCTGATGTAGAGGACAAGTTCACTACTAGCTATGCCAGTTCCAGGTTTCAGCTCCTCACTAAAGAGGGTCCTAAGAAAGTCTATTTCCTCTAAACTTTAGATCTCTAAATCTTGGTGTTTAGCTGTATGACACAGTTTCCTATTTGCACAGTGAATTAGAGCTGGGCTTATGAATGGGCTATCATTAATTTTCACAAAAGGGCATCATATCATTTCTTGCCTATATGTAATCATGCACAAAATCAATTTGCCTTGATTGCAACTGAAAGCTAATCAGCCCACTGGAACCTTGGTTAGCTGGACCTCTGATCCCAGCTAGTTGCATAGAAGACTGATGTCTTACAGATCTCTGTTCCCTATACTCTTCAGGTTAGTATTCTCATTGGGGTTTCATGTATAAGTAGTATCATTTTGCAGCATGATATGTCTCAACTTTTTGGGTTTGTATTTCTGCAACAAGCAACAGCCCAATAGTTTATGTCTCCCTGCACTCTCCAAAACTGGATCCAGCACACTATTAAACACAAAAATAGTTTTAAAAGTCTGCCATTGGAATATTTTGAGGGTCTAAAAATTGTATCTGGTCATCACTATTCCTAAAATACAAATGAAATCATAGAATTAAGACTCTAGATCCATTATCATCATCTAGTTCCAAGGTCCAGAGGTTTCTACATGACACCAGTTGGCCAGCAAAACATCTCTGGACTCCAGGGATTAGGAACTGCTTTGTGTCTTGGCTCACTCAGGATGCTTGTGCTAACAGTGCCACTAGCAGTTTAACTACCAGCATCCCATGCAAAGCTGAAATGGGATGTCACAGAATGTTTGGCTTCAGTGTGGCCATAGCCTGCAACAAGCATTTGATGTTTCTGGGAAGCAGGCTGTTCTAAAGATGCTGCTTAACAAGCTGGCGTCAAAGAGGCTATAAATATGCCACTGTTTTCTTGTAGGGGACAGTAAGCCACGCCAGTTAGAGGCTGGCTACAGGTGTGCCTGAGGACGCCTGTCAGAGCATGGTCAAGGTGAGGTCAGGAAGACTCGTGATAGGTTTTTAAGGGGCTGCAAGGAACATGGGAGCCCCTCTCTCTGGCCTGCCTGCCTTGCTGTCCCTGGCACGCACTGGCTTGCGTTTGGCTGGTGTTTATCTGAATAAAGATATCTTAACCTTATGGACTACAGATCGGCTCTCGTTATAGTTTCTGATGCTGAAAATTTTTTCCTGACATGAGAATGGGATTTTTCTCAGTGTCATTGAATAAAGGCATTTCAGGATCTCTCAGGGAGCTGTTTGAGAGAAACCCCCCCCCCCCCGAAAAGCCTTAAAGAGCCCTGCTGTTTTCCTTCAGTGACTCATAACTCCAAGGAAGTAAATTTATCTAGTTTCTTGAAAGGTCTTTCAAGTTGTGTGAGCGCAAGGACCCCATCTGTGCTGTTCACAGTTTTCCTTTCAGGTTGGCAGCAGTTTCTGACATTTAGTGGTCACCCAATAACTATAAGAATAAGGATTCTCCAGAATACTCTGGTTTCCCCACCACAAGCTCCCCCATCTTATCTATCATCACTTCTCTCTTCTCTTCCATGAATGGGACACAAAAAATTATAGGCATCTAGTCCTGTCCTCAAGACGGAGGAATGCAATCCCAATACTGGACTGTATAGATACTTTGATTATAAAAGTATTTCCAATTGGAACAGCTAAGAGAGTATGGGGCTTCATATTCATAGTACTTGTAGTTTAACAAGGAAGATGCATCTGAAAAACTACCATCTATAGATATAGTTACAAATGGAAAGTACTTAACCATACAGAAAGAGAAGCCTTCTCAAGAAGATGAAAATGTAAGATGAATGCAAATATTCTAGGCATATCTTATTAAACACTGCTTGATTTAAGGCTATTATGCATTATTTTACAATTTCATGCTTCAGATGAATCAAAATTTACTATGATCAGTAGAAGAGTAAGGTATAATTCTAGTATCAATCTTAAATTTCTAGAGTTTCGAGTGTGGTCAGGGAAATTTCATTAATACTTAAAACCAGCTCTTCTCATTTCCTTCAAGGCCAGGCTGACATCTGAATGCTTCAGACTGCTTCAAGCACTCAGATTGGAACTAAACTCTGCTGCAACATGAGGGTCTGGAAATGCGCTCCAAACATATTTCATTTTCTGCCCTCATGAATTATATATGATCAGGACTCAGAGAAGCAGATCCATTCTCTCCTATTCTTTCACCATTCAGGAACATAGCATCTCTATCTTATAGAAGACACAACATTCAGTGTACAATCTTGGATGCAGAAATCAGGCCCACACCAGACACTGAACCTGCTACCACATTCATCTTTGATGTCCCAACCTTGAGAACGGTCAGGGATGAGTTTTTGTTTTTGTATGACATTATCCCCAGTTATAATAGTATAGCAGTTTAAAAATGATTAAGATGGAGAGATGGGGTCTCTGATGACCTTCTTCATCAATAGGAGGCTCTTTGGTGCTATGAGGCACACAGCCATGGAGTTATCAACCTACTCAGTTTGTATCAATCCAGTGCCTCCAACCAACTCAGTGATGCTACCATGGTGAGTGATACTGAAAAAAAATGCTAACCTCAGGTAATGAGCTCAATATGAGCATTGCACAGGCATACACACTTTAAAATATGCTGTAAATGGTAAATTATTGCTGTTGTTCAGTACCCATTGGAGATGGATCCAAAATCCTTTTCAGGTGCCTAAATCCACAGATGTCCAAATTCTACATATAAAATGACATCATTTTAGCATATAAACTACATACCTTTTCTATTTTAAACTGTCTCTAAATTACTTGAATAAGATGTACAATGTGAGTGATACAAAAATAGTAGTAATAGTTGATTAGTTAGATCAGAGGTTCTCAACATTCCTAATGCCATGACCCTGTAATACAGTTTCTCATGTTGTGGTGACCCCCAACCATAACACTGTTTTATAGCTGCTTCATAACTGCAATTTTGCTACTGTTATGAATTGTAATGTAACCAAAGGGGTCACAACCCACAAGTTAAGAATCTCTGATTTAGCTAATTTTGAATAGAAGTTTAGCATAGATGCATTTTCCCAAATATTTTATAATTAAGGTTGGTTGAAATCACAGAGGTGGAAGCTGTGGGTGGGATGTTAATCACCCTGGTCTGAGGCAGGGTTTCTCTTTGTAACCCTGGCTATCCTGGAAGTTACTCCATAGACCAGGCTGTCCTCAAACTCATGGAGATCCATCTGCCTCTGTCTCCTGAGTGCTGAGAGGTATACACCATCACAACCCAGCAATTTTGTTAGTTTTAAAAATTAACTTTTTAAAAGCTTAAGAGAAAGATCATTCCTATTTTCAAACAACTTAAAGTGTTACTGGGAAGATGAGGTGCGAGTGGAAGACATGTGGGGAGCACATCAAATGACTAGAGGCTGGGAGAACAGGGTTACCACAGCAGAAACTGAGGAAGGGAGGCTGACTAGCAGACTAGCAGGGTCACAAGACAGGAGGAGGCCTGGGGCATGCTTTCAGAACAGGGAATAAATGAGACAGTTCATCTCCACAGGAGTGGGAGATCTCCAGGGACACTAGAATCACCAGGCATGTGAAACATACATGAGGAGGGACAGAGAGGATGTCTTTCCACCTAGAGGAGAGACGATGAGACAGGGGTCGATAGATACAGGGAGTTTTATTGCCATCTACACTGTAAAATATTCTGCAATCCTCAACAAGGAAAGTACTTCTACTATGAAATTATTTTGGCAAAGAAGTCTCTCTTCCACTGTCCCTTAGGCCTTGGCTTTCATATACACTTAAGCTACTCTTGGTTGTTAATTTGACTATATCTGGAATGAAATACAGTCCATAAATGAAATGCAGGCATACTTGTCAGAGACTTTCTGCTTGGTTTGAAGTAGATGAATCTACTTCTAGTCCAGACCTTTGAGATAGGAAGACATACTTAAGAAGTTAAGGCTGGAACACACCTGGATTTAATTTGGATCTTGAGGCAGGAAGACACACACTTTAATCCAAATCTTAAAGTGGGAAGACATACCTTTAACATGGCCCATACCTTCTGCTGTAAGGCTATATAAGGACATAGAAGTGGGAAGCATTTGCTCTTTGCTTGCTTGCCTTCACCTTGCTAGCACATCTATTCCTTCACTGGCATTGGGCTTCCAGCCCATTCAGAAGACCAGCTGAGACATCTGGCCTTGTGGAACTGAGCAACTACTAATTCTTGGACTTTCTGTTCAGAGCCAGCCATTGTTAACTTAGCTGGACTGCAACATGTAAGTTATTGCAAATATATATACATATATATATATATATATATACATACATATATATATGTATATATATGTATATATATCACATTACTCATACACAGAGAGAGGAGAGGAGAGAAGAGAGAGAGAGACAGAGACAGAGACAGAAACAGAGAGAGATTCATCCCTTAATTTCTGTGAATCTAGAGAACCCTAATAGAAATCAGATGTACACTAAAAGCCTGTGGGTCAAGGAGGCACCAGCAGGTTCTGTTAAGCAAATGGAAGACAAATGAAAGTGATAATGAACAAGGAGAAGGTGGGTGAATATTAGGTATCCAGCTCTGAAGAATCGAATTAGTCAGGTTTGCTCCCTAGGGTCAGAATAGTGATGGGTGGAGCCAGGGGACACCTGCAATGCTTGCCTGACATAGGCTGTTGTTCACTTTAGGACTACTTTTGGTTCCAAGCACTTATTTTGCAGTTTATCAGTCTTGTCTTCCATTCTAGAAACCAGGGGGTTGTGAAAAACTAAATTTTATTCTCTTGAAAATGCGTGTTAGTAGTAACTAAATCATTAGTTAGAACATTTTTAGGGTAAATTGATCTCTTTCTTGTTAATCAGCCTTGCAACGGAAGGGATGAAATGCATGAAAATTCAAAGCTGTAAACCCTCACAGGTTTAATGAAGATGGCGTGCTGCACCAACAGTATGAATGAATGAAACGTTCCAAGCCCAATGGGTAGGCAAATGATGGGTGGATGGATACTGGGTGGGTAGATACTGGGTTGGGTGAGTGGGTGGAATCTGGCATATCCATCTTTTTGTTATCATATCTCTACTGCTTGAACTTTCTCACAAGAGACTCCATAAAAGAATGCTACAATCAGAGTTTGTAACAGGCCTAAATGCAGCCTAAGAACCCTTCAGGGTTGCAGTTATGAGGTGATGTTCTACTTTTCTGTGTCCATGGACAATAGACTTCTTGTGCCATGCCTAGTCCAGAAAACCAGAGTCTTCCTAAGGGGATGGTAGCCCCCTGTCTTCTGCAATCTTCCTTTTACAGGACATCCAACCAGTCAGGAGATGACCAAAGGATTCTAAGGTATTTTTCACAGGCTCTCAGATCCCACACCTGCCCTTAGAAAGAGTCACACAACTCTAATCTTACCCCACGTTCGAACTAATTGCTTAAAAAAGTCTTAAATTGGCCTCTCTGATTATTACACCTTCACAAAATGCCATGTGTTGTTTCCACATAGTGCTTGTCCTAGTTAGGGTTTCTACTGCTGTGATAGAACACTATAACAAAATGTATCTTGGGGAGAGAAGGGCTTACTTCACCTTACAGCTTACAGTCCACCATCTATGGAAGTCAGGGAAGGAACTCAAGAAGGAATTAGAGACAAAAACATGTGGAGAGGCCACGGAGGAGTGCTGCTGGCTGGTTTGCCCATAGTGACATCCTTGACCTTCTTTCTTATAGCAGGAAGACCACCAACCCAGGGCTGGTGCCACCCACAGTGAGCTGGGCTCTCCCACATTAGTCATCAATCAAGAAAATAGACCACAAGATTTCCCACAGGCCGACCTTGTGAAGGCATTTCTCAATTGAGGTTCCTTAAATGACTCTGGTTTGTGTCAAGTTGGAATAAAACCACAACACTATAGTAGTTAGCTGTCAATGAACAAACAGAAAAGAACACAATATTCCAGAATATACTTTTTCATAATTTGACTTCCTCTAGTGGCACAAAGTACCTTTACTTCAGAGAGAGACAGACACAGAGACTGATTCTGAGACTGATTTACTCAGCCTCCGAATAAAAACAAAAACCATCTGACTCCTGCCTCTTTTATTTTATTTTTTCTCTTTCTTTGAGCCACCTTATGAAGTGCAGCTCCTGTCCAGATCATCTTGGTATGGAGACTCCATCTCTTCCCTGTGTCCCCTGCTCCAGCTCCTAATGCCAGTCTCCAAACAGCTAGCTATGCACCTAGTCCTTCCCATTTCTAACACTGAAATGCTTTGTTGCATGCTCTAGTGTTTACCTTTTGCTACACAGTAGGGTGATTATATAACTGACCACATTCCTTTTTAACAAATGGACTGTGATTTAAAAACATTTTCCTTTTTATCCTGGTTAATGAAAACTGGGAACTCTTATACACGCAGGGTAATAAGATGCTCTATCAATTTAATAGCCTCTGAATGTGAAAACTAAATAGCAATATTAATTATGATAACCCATAAGATTCTTTCTATATTAGTTGCTTACAAGAAGCAAGCCTAGTAAGGAAGTAGAGATCTACTGACCTGTTTTTAGGCAATGGGTACTTTCATCTTCACCAATAGTATCTTCAGAAGCAGAAAAATTAGTACTTCTATTTCTCTTATTTTCCCCACCCTCCCTATCCAGCAGAGAAGGTTCCCAGAAGTTAGCCAAAAGGAAGCTAGGAGAATGAAGTCCCCAGTCACCAGTGGGTCACTGGATCTTGAATAGAAGGAGAAAATGTTAATGTTTCAAACTTGTCTAAATAAGAAGATACCAGAGTTCCAGTCAAGATGGAGGGCAAACAACTACATCCTGCGATTTGTACCCTTGCTATACATAGAGATTACTTCATGAGGAAATCCACACTATTCCTCCCATCCCTAAAATTCAAATATGAGTGTTAACAAAACAGAAAAACCATACCTTCAGGAACTGCCAGTTACAGGGCACTGATTCTTTATGTATAAAAATTTGGACTACAAGGCCAATGTGTTCCTTTTAGAAATATCTTCCTCTACAAAAGGCATGTGGTTAACAACAGCTAGCACTAGGTCAATTCTTTTTCTTAAGAAATAATGTCATCTAGTCATCACAAGAGAGCTTTGGGACAAGGAAAATTTAGCAATGATGGCAGGTTTGGTTGCATGAGAGAAACACAGGGTTACTCAAGAGAACAAAAGGCTTACTGATCCACCAGCACTCAGTTGAACCAGGGCGACAGTGGAAGGAGAATTATACGCAAGCCCAAGTGACTTACAGTTGCAATAATCTTTGTAAAAAAATTATTTCTTCATGCTTCCATGTAGTTTCTGTCACTCCCAATTTCAATTAAAACTTTATGATATTGCTAAAGTATAAACTGCGTAGTTTGTTCTGCCCACACCAATTATAAATTCATTTATAGGGGGAAAGGAAGAGAACTCAATCAGTCATGGTAATTTAAAATATTAAGCAAGGAACTGTCAAGAGTGACTTCCCTGAAGGAAAAGGAAGTCTCCTTTAGTTAAATTATAGAATAATTTATAGAAAATTAAAAGTAGCAAATGGATTCTCAATACCTTGGGGCCACAGGGCCCAGAGAACAGTAGTATTTTGTATTTCTGCACTGTAAGCACCTATTTCCTCAGAAAAGATACACTCTGCCTTTGGCTAAAACCATCAGTGAGCTGAGCATAGTTCCAGCTGCTGGTTCAGCACTTCAGAAGTCCAACATGGCTGGGAAATGGTGCTGCTGCAAATTATTTCACTCTGGATCTTTGGTAATTATGAGTCAAATATGTTAAATATGAACAAAATTCCAGTCCCCATCCACCACCCCCACTCTAATCTCAAGCTACATATAAGTAGGAATACTTCCATACCACTATTGCCCTTCCTTTCTTTCTTCTCAGTATCGTCTGTATCTGTGAATGTTCAAGCACTGGACAATTAAATATTGAGTATCCTGACATGAGACCTAATAGTTACTAGAAATACTGTCAATCGAGGGAATGCAACATTCACAGATCAAGAAGGGGCACCAAGCTGGCAAGCTATTTGTTTACATGAGGCCACCAAGCACTTCATACCAGCTACACTGAGCCATACAGAGGAATTCACAGATGAGACAGAACGTTGAAGCTGTTGAGTAAGCAGGATGTCAATCTTACCCAATCAACAATCACTTGGGAAGATGGAACCTCAACTAAAGAATTGCCTCTACCAGATAATCCCATGGCCATGTCTAATTAGTGATGTAGACAGGCACAGCCCACTGTGGGTATTGCCATCTTTGGGCAGTAGGGCCTGGTCTGCATAAGAAAGCTATCTAAGAATAAGCCAAGGAATGAGCCAGCAAGACGCACTCCTTCATGATTTCTGCTTCAGTTCCTATTTGAGTTGTTACAATCCTCAATGATGGATTGTAACCTGGAAATTTAAACTAAACCCTCTTCTCCCCAAGTTGCTTTTGGTCAGTGCTTTATCTCAGCAACAGAATAACATGAGAATGCAGCACCAGATCCAATAGCACTACTAAAGCTAAAGCACAATGGAGATGGCTTAGCAGGAATTACAAATCAATCTGGATGAGGTCCTGTAAGCCTAACTTCACTTACTCAAACCAAATGCAACAGACTCTCTGAAACTTACCTCATTAAAGAGGATGGAATGAGGCTTAGAAACAGATAAAGATAGAAAATAACAGAGAAAAATAAATCAGTATACACCTTTAACTTGGGCTAGGCAAAACAGAATCATGAAGAAGGTTCCATATTCATCAGTTGACTCAGTCTTGGGATCCTTTTTGTCCCCATGAGTCTGTCATTTTCACCTCCAGGGCACACTAAGGCAAGAATCCCACCACAGGACTCTCCTACTGAGAAACAGCCAAGGACCAACTCTGAGATATTCCATACACTGAGCCAAATAAAAAGTCCCACAAGGACTCTAAGAGCTACATTGCCACTCCCCATGAAACATGCAAAGATTCACACACTAAACTGCAATAGTGAACTGCTGCCCATAGGGAGGGCTGAAATAAAAATCAGCACTCACAGGTACAACAGACAGAATTCCAGGATAAAATTGAAATCCATTCATCAACCATGAACCAAGAAAACCACCAACTTGTATGGAGAAAAAGGCAATCAACTATGAGAACATCAGAATAAAGTTGATAACTTAGAAAGCAGAAGTATCTTTAAAAAGACTTTTAAAGGCATTCATCATTTAAAAAGGCTTCAGAAATAAGTTGTAAGATCTTTTGAAACAAGAGAGATTGAGATTCAAGTAAAGATATGTAAGCTATAAAAATAAAATGATGTTATAAATTGGAAAATGCTAGAAATTTTAAAATTTTATCTAATGGGCTCAATGGTGAGGCAACCAAGGATAAAATTAGTGGAGCTGAGTGTAGAAGTTGCCCAATCTCATTAAAACAGAGGTAATATACAGAATCATTAATGGAGGCTTACAGGCTGGTGGACCAAGAATTAAAGATACATTGTTTGTTTTCAGAGTTCAGAGAAAGGAGTGGAGATGAGCAAGTGTTTCAGAAAAGATGGCTAAAATCGCCCTACTTTGGCAAAGTATACAAATCTGCAATTTAAAAATACACAACAAATCCAAATAAGATGACTCAAAAGCAATCTACATTAAGACGCAGTGTGACAGGGTGAGACACTGCAGAGGTTCCTCCATCTTGCTTTCTTACTAAGGCCATTTTAGGTTTAACTAGAATTTGACCTTTGCTATGTAACATTACCCAACTCTATTCTGGGAACCCGAGGTCAAGGCCCTCCAGCGACTTAGCTTCTGTTAAACTCCTTGCTTGCATAAAACCTCCCCTGCAGCTGCTAAGCGTGATACCAGGACTTGGTTTTTGCCTTTAAAAAAATCCCTATTCTAAAAAAAAACCCTGAATACGTGAGCATGGTACTACCAGGCTGGAATAAAGACTTTTAATTGCTTTCAAACTGTCTGAGTGGTCATCACTGCTGGGCTCCACATAATATCACAATTAAAAATTTCAAGACTAAAGATGAAGAAAAATGTCTTAAAAGGAGACAGAGAAAAGAACATACTATTTATGGAACACCAAGTCAAAGGACACTGAGATTTCACCCCAGCTTTACTGAGGTATGTTTCTAGTATACAATACACTAACCTAACACCGGGATTCATCCTGAACAAATTGACTAGGGTTAATAATAATAATAATAATAATAATAATAATAATAATAATAATAATCCACAGAGCCCAGAATGGGGTGTTTCAACAGCTGAAATTGGAAGGCCTCTTGGTAGCAAATGTTACATGTAGGGAAATCATTATGCAACAAAGGAAATTTTCTTTTTTAATTTTGTAATTCTCATGAAAAAAAGCAAAGAATCTAACTTTAGGACACTTACCCTTAAAGACTGATAGAAAAAGATTTAAAACAGAAAGAAAATAATTTAAGAAATAGTCCTAGATCACTGGAAAGGAAACAGATAAACAGAAAGTCAGGTGCGTTGCTGCATGCAATAGATTATAATTTTCCTCATGAGGTTGGTGATTAAAATTAAAACACCATCTGATATTCAAGATGATATTTAAAAGTGACAAAGGTAAACAGACTCAAATAGAAATGTATTTGAAAAGACACAGGCCATAGAACAGTTAAAATAGTAACAAAAAAGAATAAAAGGGAGAAAATCTTAGTGCTTAATATTATGGCATCAGTCACTAATTGCTATTAGTCATTAATTAGTTCCAGTAATTAGAGCAATGTAGTGTTAATGAAGACACAGACCATCTGAACAAAACAGAGAACTGCAAAGTAGGTTCTGATAAATAAATATGCTGGACAGGCACATGACAGTCTCCAGACCAGCTCTATGAAGAAAGGCTAGTCTTTAAAACAAATGGTGCTAGGGTCACCGAACAACCATAAATAATCAATCAATAAATCAATCAAATGAAATAAAAATATTAACTTGAGCCAGAGTTCAGACCTGACAAAAATGTAACTGAAAATGGACTTAACTGTAAAGCATAACACTATGGCCCATGTAGAAAAATAAATCTTTGTGAACTAAAATTAGAGTTGTTAGACTTGGTACTAAAGCATGATCTGCAAAATACTAATGTTTGTCCTCATCAAAAATAAAACTTCTTGGCCAAAGATTATGGGAAGAGGATAAAATGCAGAAAAGCTGGGTAAGAGTTTGCAAATCACACATCTAACCAGGGACAGATATACAGAAGATAAAGAACACTCAACTATAATCAAAATAGCTACTCAATTACAAAAAGAGAAGGCATCCACAGTGGTTTTACTGAACATTACAGATGCCAAATGGAAAGATGTTCACCATCACTTGTTGAATGTAAGTTGAAAGAGAATGCAACTTAAAATCATGGTGAGAGAGCTCTTTGTTCCTAAGGGGACAGCTGAAATATGAAGTGATAACACCAAATGCTTGCAAGGACATGGAGAAGTTGGATGACTCCTGCACAGACAGTAGGAAACAAAAAAAAAAAAGTAAGTCTGAAAAAGTTTTCTTAAAACACAAAATTACAACATGACCCAGAAATCACATGTTAGGCATTCACCCATGGACATGGAAATTTATGACCGCACATAAAAACCTGTATACAAATGCTCATAGCAGATTTTATGTGTAATAGGTCAAACCGGAATCAGCCCACATGTCTTTCACCAGGTTAATGTTCAGATTAGCATACTGTGGAACACTCACACTGTGCACCACCTCTCAGATGTAAAAACTAAAATTTAGATACACGTAAAAAATTGGATGGATCTCCAATAAATCATGCTGCATTCAAAAGAGCCAATTATAAGAGAATACATACTGTAAGGTTCTGTTTATGTCACATATTTGGAATGAAAGAATTTTAGCCAGGATATATTTACTGGTTTGAAGAAAATTAAGGTCAGTGTGACTGGGGAAAAAGTGGTGAAATTATGAAAAGCGAAAGAGAGATGATAGTGGTATGGAAAATATTCAGTATCTTGACTGTTTGTTCAGTACAAACATCTACACATTAAGACAAGTGCTTGGTACACACACACACACACACACACACACACACACACACACACACACACACACACACCCAAGGCCAATACCCAGACTATTTATCAAAATCCTAGGAGAAATAGCCAAAGTACACAAGGGTTCTTTATTTCTTATAAGTAAATACAAATTTGTTCAGGGGTTCTTGTCCACCTCCCCTTCTTCGAGGGACTATGCAGTCTTCTCTTAGGGGTCCTCCATGTTTCCTAGCTTCTCTGTTGGTGTGAAATGTAGGCTAGTAATCCTTTGCTCTATATCTAAAAATCATATATGAGTGAGTACATACCATGTCTGTCTTTTTGTAACTGGGGTACCTCACTCAGGATGGTTTCTTCTAGTTCCATCCATATTTCTGCGAATTTCAGGATTCCATTTTTTTTTTCTGCTGAGTAGTACTCCATTGTGTAATTGCACCATATTTTCTCTATCTATTATTCAGTTGAGAGGCATCTAGGTTGCTTCCAGGTTCTGGCTATTACAAATAATGCTGCTATGAACATAGTTGAACATATATCCTTACTGTATGAATGTGCAATCTTTGGGTATATGCCCAAGAGAGGAATTGCTGGATCTTGAGGTAGACTGATTCCCATTTTCCTGAGAAACCACCATACTGATTTCCAAAGTGGTTGTACAAGTTTGCACTCCTACCAGCAATGGAGAAGTGTTCCTCTTTCTCCACATCCTTTTCCAGCATAGACTGTCATTGGTGCTTTTGATTTTAGCCATTCTGACAGGAATAAGATGGTATCTCACAGTTGTTTTGGGTTGCATTTCCCTGATGGCTAAGGATGTTAAGGGCTTTCTTAAGTGTCTTTCAGCCATTTTAGATTCCTCTGTTGAGAATTCTCTGTTTAGTTCTGCACTCCACTTTTTAATTGCATTGTTTGGTGTTTGGGGGCTAGCTTCTTGAGTTCATTGTATATAAGTAAATACGAATCTCCAATGATCTCAATAAATTCAAAAACCTAAAGTCACTGAATGGTGAATCCAGATATTTCTTCCACGAAATTTATTTTCAAGCATAACATGTGTAGGAGAAAGAGAGCAGGAACGTCACATTCATTAATTCATTCCAAGGAGGAGGCACGCTGGAAACATCACATTGGTAAATACTGATAGCTTACAAGTCTTAACTTCCAGAGGAATACATTCACTGAAGGCTGGTCTGCATCTGACATAGTACTGACTCACGATGGGATCTGTGTTGAGTCAATCAGTGTGTGAGGCACATAATTCAACTCTAATACCTAAGGTATTTTGCTGACTACACATTTACAATATTCATACCTTAATGCCAAGTAGGAATTCCCTGACACTGAGGATTTTCTAAGCACACATCTCTCCACCCAAAATAGTCTTATTCACCTACAGAGAAGAGCAAAAGAGTACTTGACTTCCAAAAAGCCGAGGATATAATTAATCTGAAAGCTCACAGCCATGAGGTTAACTTTCATTATCATGTAACCACACATATCGAGGCTTGGGGTGGTAAAGAACACTGAATCTCATAAAATTTAGCTTCACATATATTGAACAACAGAGCTAAGCTTCCCATGGCCTCTGCCAAAAACCAGGCTCATTCCTGCCAATAAAAGCTATTCCCAAATTTGATGAACAGACCTAATCAACAGGGGTTCTTTGTTTCAAAGCTAAACAGTTTTCTTAACAAGAAACCAGATTAATATTTCTAGTGGAAAAGTAATGGTTGAAGACCTTCAGGAGACTCTTGAGTATCATTCCCTAAGAAGAAAGTAATTACCAGTATGTCAGTGGAACTATACAGCTCCTGCAACATTTTAGTAGATGTGCTGATGGCAAAGAAAGGTCTAAACCAGAGATGTTCTGCAGACAGCATGCAAAGTGGGTGAATCTTTCCAGGAGGCATCTTTCCAGTCAATGTTCATCCTGGCCTTTAGGTTTTCATTCTCCTTCAAGGCTCCTCAACGAAGATACCAAGAAGAATCTCAACAGATACGATCTGAAGAGTGTTTGGCAAGTGCACAGATGGGGGAAATTAAACAAAGTGAGTAAAGTAATTTTAAAAAAAATATTAAAGCCAACGTGGATGTAACAGCCGAAACCATGACTTCATTTGAAGGCTTAACATACTGTGGTATGGTAATATTTAGGAAACTATAAAAGGCTCTGAACTCCATGGCTGTATCTTTATTTGCTGTGTTTTATATGACCATCAACTATATTACTGATACCTTCAGTCTTGTTTTAATTGTATTTTTCTGTGTTTTAACTGTTGCTTAACTTGGGTATTGCTAATATTTCCTGCAATTACTTTAAGGGAGCTAAAGTTTTAAGTGAGACTTCATAATATCCTTATGCCAATTACTTCGAGAGGAACTAAAATCAGAGTTTATAGTATGAAATCAATGAGAAAGCAGGACTCTCTATTTGAAACTTCCATTTAAGGTAGATTTGTCTGTTCTGAAAGTGACTTTGAAGGTGGGAAGCAATTTTTTTAAAAATCTTAACAATTTGAGATATAGAAGTTCAAAATGACAGAAAACGAATTAATTAAAATGAGTAGTCTATTTTAATGACAGTTGTGTCTTTGGGGAATAGTGACAACAAGGAAATGAGTTTCCTTCTTCAAGGTGTGGCTGGGAAGAGTTCAATAAAACAAAATTACCCTTGTTCTCCTAAACCAAATACCAACAAAAGGAAGAGATTCTCATGAACAGGAGTAAGTAAGGTTATTAGCCTAAGCACCTCAAAAATAAACATGCTTGTTTCCACTATGAAGCAGGAAATCACCGGAACTCTTCTGTCCACTTTTGATTTTGTGAATTCCCATAATAAAGTAAAAAGAAAAAACTATTAGAGGTGTATTCACTGCCTCTGTAAAGCTTTGTACTCTAGGGTATAACCTTTCATTTAGATGGTAAAAAACAAAAGAGCAGATGGTGCTTCCAACAGTCTTGGCTTTGACCAATTCTGATAAGGTCAAACATTTTTATCCCTCAGGAAAAGGCTCAAAAATCTCTCTCTCATTTAGTATGATGTGTGTGAAGATTTTTCCACTTGGGAACAAAATCCTTTGCAAACCATTGCAGAGTGTTTTCCCTATTCGACATGAAGCCAGCAGCTCCATCCCTCAGCAAGGACAGCTGCCAGGGTAAACCATATCTTTCCTGGCTTCCCTGAGCCAGATGTTGGGGATTTTCTGGACTACAAGATCGTGGAGAAAAAGGTTTTTGCATTTCCTGTGTTCTCACTCCATCTCCATCTCTCAAACTTCGGAGATTTATAACTAGTCAAAGGTATCATAAACTTGCCTGAAAATATCCCATGAGAAGAACCCAGTGACCATGTGGCCTGGTACCATTTGCCAGATCAGGATGTCTGTGTATAACTTCCTTCCCCAGACATTCTGAGGAAAGCCAGCCAGGGGGGGTGTAATCATTTATCTTCTGAAACTTGCAGCACAAGGCAGTTTTACTCCTATTTCAAACACAGCTTATTTTCTAATTGATAGATATAGAATGAGCACTTGCTCCTCATAGATGTACGAAAGAAACACTTAATGACTGTATATCCATTTAATGTATGTATATGTACCTACATAAACATCCCTAAATGCCATTCCATGGAGAATCAACAATGCCTTTCACATGTTTCCAAAGAGTAACAAATCTGAACATCTATAAATGTCACCATAAACATGTATATGTACATATAGTTGAACACGTATTTTAAATATAACAGACTTTTTGATAATCAAACATTCTTAAATAGTTTTTCTTGCTATGTAATTACATAAAATGTTAAGCCGGGAGGTGGTGGTGCACGCCTTTAGTCCCAGCACTCGGGAGGCAGAGGCAGGCAGATCTCTGTGAGACCAACCTTGTCTACAAGAACTAGTTCCAGGAAAGCCTCCAAAACCACAGAGAAACCATGTCTCAAAAAAATGCTCAGATCACAATTAATTTTACAATTTGTCTACCAGTGGAAAATCAGGTAATTTCTGAATTTTGTTTTGCTTTATATCTGTGTTTAAGACAGAGTCTTACCATATAGCTCAGATTGACCTAGAGCTCTCTGTTTAGCCAACACTGGTCTCAAACTTGAAATCTCCCATCTTCCAGAATGCTGGGATTACATGTGAAAGCCATGAACTGAGTACTAACTAGGATTGCATCGACAGCCTCAAGAATACCGAGCAAACACTGTACCACTAAGCCACGCCTAACCCCAATTTTCTTCCTACTATAAATAATTTGGTTTTCTATATACCTTACAAATAGTGTCACAAACTAAATTATTGGCTTGTCTTTTCTAAACAATCTATTCCTGCCTGCCGTTTCCAAACTCAAACATGCAAACAGAATTAACCACCAAGCTACTTACTTCAAAACAGAGATTTCTAGACCCTACCCCTAGAGTTTCTTCTTCACTAGAAAGGTTTAAGGTCAGGCTTGAGAATTTGCATTAATCCAGTTTCATGGCGTGAACCACACTTTGTAGACTTCTGGAAAAAGCAGCTATGGCTTTGTGAGACTGATGCTGTTAAGGGTTTCCCACTATGGCTTAAGGCACTGGTGCAGTGAAAGGTTTCTCACTGTGGTTTATAAACTGACCACAGTCAAGTGTTTCCTACTGCAGAGACCCTTTTATCTTCTCTTAGAGAAATCAAAAGCTGCTTCAATTCCCATTTCTCAGCACCACCATGGCCTGATCTCTGTTCAGGGCCCTCTGATGACAAAAACATTTAGCAAAGTTTTACTGGCAAGAAAGTATAGAATATTGACACATAGGTCTTGAGATATATTTCTTATTTACAACATGGTAATCATAAATATCTATACCATAAAACTATGACTACAGAAATCCTACATCTTTGTGTGAATAAATCATAAAAATTGTGATCTCGACATTTTGTTAAATTGTATTGCCATAAAACTATTCAAGAATATTTAATTATCAGATTTAGCATGTCACTGAGGTTAGTCTATATTCAATTCATTAACATTCCTAAAATCCAAAACCCAATCCTTACATACTTATTACTCCCAACAATGTAGTAGATGCAGTATTCAGGAAAATCCTTTCTGACACAGAACAACTAAGGTGGTGGCTGAAATGTTTTCCAAAGTAGCACTTTGAAGATGGCTAACCTGGTAAAAGAGTGAGAGGATGGCTTAAGAGGCACAAGGAAACTAGCCATCAAATTGAGTTAACAAGAGTTGGCAAAATATTCTCCCTGTTGCATGTATGCTAGAGTGTGACTTCCAAGAGGCCAGTAAGAAGCAGCAGAGCATGGGTCCAGTTTGGGAATTGCCTCCTGAGAGACATAAAAACTTGAAACAAGGATTTCCAAATGATTAAAGCAAATGCAGTAGCAAAACAAAACTTCACCTACTGTGAAAAAGACTGGTAAGACTCACTTTGCTACAGACAAACCAGTCTTGACTATGGGTAGATAGTTTGAGGAAAAGGTCCCTTGAAAATTTCTAAATGAATATCTGGGTTTGTGTTCTGAACTCAAGTACTTTTTGAGGTCTAAAACACGACTACGATGATGCTTTAAAGTTATACAAGTCCCTGAGCTTTTGTAAGGATCCTGGAATGAGTGCACATAAATGGAGGCCTCAAAGAATTCCCATGATACAAATGTAAAGACCAGAGTTTTACAGGAAACCTCATTACTCTGTGTGACAGTCAACAGAAACTATATAATCCCAGAATGGAGCTGAAGACATATATGAAAGTTTGATAATGAGAGAGTTGAGTAAAAAAAAAAAAGAAAAAGAAAGTCTGGAAAAGGCAGACTTGATTAATTTTACCTTTTAGGAAGTTAAAACTACATATTAACATGTAAACACTTGTGGGATTCAGCTAAAGCAGTTTTTAAGGGAGAATAATGACATGTAATGTTTATGCCAACAAACAATAAATTATTAATAATTAAGGAAAAATTCAATTTGTCTTTATTAGGAGAAGAAATAATAAAAGCAATAAATTTAAGAGGACACAAATACAG
The DNA here is from genome assembly GCF_003668045.3 of Cricetulus griseus. NCBI lineage: Eukaryota > Metazoa > Chordata > Mammalia > Rodentia > Cricetidae > Cricetulus > Cricetulus griseus. Next base: position 33,014,940 of record NC_048596.1, on the reverse strand, counting down.
TGAAGTCCCAAACTGGTTCCTTTATGGCAATAATAAATTAGTTCATTTCTGACAAGTAGTAGCAAAGAAGAAAACGGGGCTATAGCACAAGTTAAAATAGTAGAATTGAGATAAGGCATATAAATATGTAGCAGAAATTAGAAAGACACTTGATATTTATGCCAGCATGCTACAAATCTAGATGAACATCTAGAACAATACAAGTTACCATAAAAAACAATAGAAAAAAAAACTGAGAGAAGTTGTGAAACAACAAGCATTAGGATAATGCTTCTGAAATTCAGTCAACCATATCCATTCCTTTCTAGCTTACCCATCTCTACTACTTACTGCAAAAGAAAGCAAGTAACATCTAGTCATGTGTACACACACACACACACACACACACACACACACACACACACACACACACACACACACCCCTACTTCTGTTTCTCTCTAAAGCAAAAGGTTGCATATTGTATACACAATGCATGCTGGTTTATACTTTGCTCTTTTCTGCTTAACAATTATCCTGTATGTCAAATCATACCTGTTTATAGAAATAGTCTGCATGCCTTTACATCTCACAGCACTCAACTACTTTGAATGCCATAGTTATTTAACCCATCTCTAGAACTGCAATTTGGGTTTCCAATATTTTATTATTGCAACAAATACCAGAAGACATAATTGGTCCTGATAAATCGCTTCAGAGATGTAGAAGTATAAATTGCTTCCTAAACATACAAGCATTTTACTGAGCTAATTTTTTTTGGAACTACGGTTGTTTCTTTGAAGGACAAATAAATATGTAAGCTTATGTGCAATTCCACTCCATGGAAGTTTCAATCATTTGGTATTTTTATTAGCAATGAACTAGAAAGAACTAGAAAGTTCTTTCTCTAGACTTTCCAAGAGTGTTTTTCATAGCAAAGTTTAATTTCTATGCATGAAAAATCATGAGTTTGCAATGTAAATTTTTGGAAGTTGTCACTTATGAAACAAATACAGAAGCATACAATATGCCTGAGTGGGAAGACTAGCAAAAGGCATGAGAGATCATATTAAAAGCACATAAAAAGCTCATTGGAAGACCCTAAAAAGGAGGGGACAGGTTGAGAAAGAAAGCATACTTATGGAAAGAAGGGTCTCCACTGCAAGCATATTGATGATTCTATACCTGATGTCAAATTTCAATTAAATTTTAATCAAAACCTCAACAAGATGTGTAGGGGACACTGTAGCCACACTTGCTAGGCGAGGGCGTGGTCAGGGCAATTTAGGGAAGGTTTAAGAGTGAGGGATGCTCAAGTGGCTTCCCTTCTTCCATCTCATCTTCGGTTTGCTGTACTTACTGCTGGCCGGCCAGCTGGCTAGGTTGCTCTGTAAGTAAGGCTTTTCCCTAATAAATTCCCTTGTATTTTTACCTGGCTCCATATTGGTAATTCCCACAATAAAGATGTTTCAAGAACCTTGATTACCTTTATCATGTAATGTACATGAGGAAATGACAGCCAGAGTAGTCAAGATCATCTCACAACCTATCTCTGCAAATGACAAAAGTATTACTATGTCATGTAATACTAAAGCCTGGGGATGAAAGAACAATGGCCAAGAATGGGAGACCATGAGGGGAGCACTATGGCAGCAGTGCCATTGAGTTACAGGGAAAGTATGAGTACCTTTAAAATACTCAGAGAAAAAGTGACTGTCCAGAGAAACAGCAGGAACAGATTCTATGCCTCAGCATTCAGAAAAAACAAACAAACAAACAAACAAACAAACGAGAAAATGAAACAATTTAAAGATGACACAGATCAGGTTACCATGGGGGGTATTTTGAAGACCCTAATTTAGAAAGGGAGGCTTAGAGCATAAAAGACACAAATTACATTCCAGAAAAAGAATTGATGTTTCATTTAAATTAAGAATGTTCATCAAAAGACAATAAAGCAAGTAAGAACTTGTTGTGAACTAGAGGGAAGCAGTATCTCCCCAAGACACTGCCTCAAATAAAGGTTAGGAAGAAAGAAATGCACAGTTCCATGTAGAATAAAATAGACATTTGTGAGATTTACCTAGCCAAGTTTTTAAAGGATAGGCCTATATTTCATAGTGAAATTACAAATGGCCAATGAACATAGAAAAGGAAGCTTACACTTATGAGTATATAGGAAAAATGCAAATTAAAAATCTAAAGGGGGCCGAGCATAGTGCTGCACCTTTAATCCCAGCACTTGGGAGGCAGAGGCAGGCAGATTTGTAGATTTGAGGCCAGCCTGGTCTACAGAGCTCCAGGATGACCAGGGCTACAAAAGAATAAAAATCTACAGTGATATTTTCTTGTTTCCAGTAAAAGTACCAAGATTAAAATGTCTGCTCATACCAAGCAGCAAGCATAAGAAGAAAAAACAATTCTACACCATGTTGGGAATGTAAATTAATACATGCCTCAGATAAAAGACATCAAACTCAAAAATGCATACATCTCTGCTCTAATAATTTCTCTCTTAAAGCTCTTGGACATATTTATGCTTTCAGTAAACAATGTACAAAAATATTTAATGCAATAAACAAGTACAAAAATCATCAGTACGAAGTTATTCACAATAGGAAAATTTCTCATAATCTTAACACATGAAGGTAAACCAAATGATTGATTTAAAAAGAAAATCACCCTATAAATATTTCACAACTCTGAAGTTTGATTACTCACATATCAACCAGAAAATAATTCTGAAAACAAAAACCATAAAAAAACGCATCTGATTTCTTCTTTTATATACACTTCAAGAACAACAGTTTATCTTTAGGTACATGATGCCTGTGTTCAGCAAAGCTCTGAAGAGAAAAAAACAACAGGGAAGTTATTAATACAAAATTAAAATTATAGTAGTAACTTCTCCAGAATGAATGGATCTAGGGAAGACACAGAGGTGTTATAAGACAGAGACCCACCTGTCTCCTGAACTGCCCAGAGTCAAGTGTTACTTATTACAATTACAAAAGCTGTACCTTCCTAGGCGGTGGTGGCACAGAGGTAGGTGGATCTCTGTGAGTTTGAGGCCAGCGTGGTCTATAGAACTGGTTCCAGGATAGCCAAGACTACACAGAAAAAACCTGTCTCAATAATAATAACAACAACAACAACAACAAAAACAAAAATATAATTGTTGTATATTATAATAACAACAAATAGATGTACATGAACATGTGTTCATAAATTATGTATTCTGTTTCTGGTATATAAGATGATTTTACAATTCTCAAAAGTTTAGCAAGAAGAAAGGATATTTTTCTTAGTTCTTAATGTTAAAGCGTCTACTGGTTTCCTGTCGACTACAGGATAAGATTGAAGTTCCTCATAAGGCAAAGAAGCTGCTTCCCCATGGAGCCTCAAGTCACCTGTGATTCATCTCCCGTCACCACCTGCCACTCTCGTGACAACCATTGCTATTCGATGTGCACACATCCTGAGTCACCATAGCTCCATAGCTCACTCTATCTGGCAACGGCTCCAACTATCTCAAACCTGCCCAACTCCTTTATTTGCAGCATCAGTAGATGCCAGAGCAATCTTCTCTGACAGTTCTGATGGTCCCTCCTTCCTCTGTACTTGTACAAAATTATGTTAATATTTCTAAAGTCTCTGCTATCTCACAGTCAGACACAATGACGTTAATGCCATTCAGTCAACACCTCCTGTGTGTTCACTTCACAGGCTGCACTGTGCCAGGTGCCTGCCAGCCTTGAAGATATTCAATATGGCTGCCTTCATGTCTATTTTCTTTGTGTATTATGCATGCCACATAGGAAATTCTTAAGTTCTGTCTGATGAATCAATGAATGAAAAAAGTAAGAAATAAACACTATGCCTTTATTTAAAAAAAACTGCCAAACAAAACAAAATCTAAAAAAAAATTTTTGGCATGAATCATACTTTTTATCCATGACCCTTTAAGAGTAAAATGCATGTGCCTGTCAAAGATTAAAGTATACAAAAAGAGACGTAGAAAGAGAGAGTGTGTTAGAGAAAGATATAGCATGTTTAAATTATTTTCAGGGAATTTCCAGGAAAGAATAGCAAACAGTAATAAGAGAAAGTTGTGCCTGCAGAAAATGTTAATGAAATTGTTAATGAATTGTTCCTTTCTAAGCTTTCTCATGTGAAACTGTTTATAAACACATTTGTTTGGGTTCACTTTCATTAAAAGTGAAGGAATTCCAATGCAAGACTTCAAATTATGGCTTCTTTTAATCTTTTAAAATTTCTAAATAGCTTGGGGCATTCACGTGAGCAGTTCGTCATCATACCTGCCACTGATGAGTGTTACATGGCAAGGCATACTTAGAGTGATGCATTTTACAAATAACAGCTTTCAACAAACCAAACCCAAGACTTCAACAAGGAGTCATGCCTTCTGGGTCCAATTTCATTCTTCTCAAATTGGGATCTAGTCTTTAGTGGGGGCAAATATACTCTCTTCTCCTGTGGGCATCCTAATTTGACCCTTCTGGGTAGTTCTCCTTCCTCTCTACCATTAGGTTCAGCAATGTCCCACAGCAAGACCAGCATCCTATCCCCCAGACGTTGGAATGCATCACATTATATGCTCAAAGAGACTTGGCAGCTATGATTAAACTACAACTAATCTCGGGCTAAGACACTGAAATGAAGATAATGACCTGGATTATTCAGGTGCTATCGTAAAAGTGATTCTCAAAGGGAGAAAGGAAGAAAGTTTCTAGTAAGGGATTTAACAATGGAATCAGGAGGAGGCTGGAGTGATGGGAAAATGCAGTTGCAAGCTCCAGAATACAGGAGGCCTCTGGAAGTTCAGGAAGGCAAGAGAATAGAGTCTCCAGAAGGGGCCATGCCTCTATTAAGTCCAGGAAAACTCATTCTCTTCTGATCCGTTCCATGTGAAACTGGAAGCATACTTGCTTGCTATGCATGTCCTGACTTCCAGATAGGTAAGATAATAAATCTCTGCTGTAAGAAGTCACACTGTGGTAATTTGCTACAAGCACCAACAGAAAATCAAGGCACCCAGTGTTTTGGGAGGCACACGGGAAAGGGAGGGGCTGCCTATTAGCCATGTAGTTTCTGAAAATATTGAAATGGAGACTAACATTCACTGAGAAGATGCTGTGTGTCTCATAGACACACTAACCCAGACACTACTTCCATCTACTTCACTATAGAAGGGACTTATTTCTAACTTCATCCTAGTAAATTTAGAACATGTATTTCAAATATATTTGACTTCTGGATCTATCATGCATCATTTCCATGGTGGGGTCAGTTTAGAATGTGATTTCATGAAGACATAAGGTACAGTAACTACCACAAGGAAGCAGAGAGAAGTTAGAACTAAAGCTGACCACTCAAATCACCAGCAGTGGGTCAGCCCCATGATCATGATGGTCCTGGTGCTGAATTCTCCAGTCTATTCTGAGCTGTCCACAGAAACATTCAAGCTACAGCTCCTACCTTCACACATTCTGTCATTTCTATATTCTCTATAGCAGCTAATGCTGAAAATAAGTCTCAAAATAACTGCTGTAAAAGAGCAGTACATTCTATTATGGGGATGGTTTGACAAAACTCATCAAGATTTCAAACACACAACCTTCAGCTAACCCACTGGCAAGAATCTAAACTATTGCTGTATGAAACAATGTCCTGGGCTGGAGAGATGGCTCAACCATTAAGACCACAGGCTGCTCTTTCAAAGGACCTAGGTGTGTTTTCCATCACACATGTGGTAGCTCACAACCCTCTATAACTCCAGAGGATCTAATGCCCTCTTCTGACCTCCATGCACACCAGGCACACACGTGGGACACATACATACATGCAGTCAAACACTCATAACCATAAAAGTAAAAAACAAAGAAACAAAAGAATATTCTGCCATTCATTCACTCATGCATACATATACATATATGTATAGAAAATGCTTAAGTGCATGTGCGCGCGCGCGCGCACACACACACACACACACACACCACAAAAGGCTAATAGGAGGCAGAATGGCTCAGTGAGTATGGTCTCATGAGCTAAATTCTGGAGTCCCAATCCCATTTCTATCACATTTCATCACTTAGGGCTTCTTGGACATCTGTGCTTTTGTTTTCTCACCTATAAAGTAGAGTTAAAAATATTACTAACTTCAGCCAGATGGTGGTGGCACATGCTTTTAATCCCAGCACTCAGGAGGCAGAGGCAGGTGGATCTCTGTGACTTGCCTGGTCTACAAGAATATTACCAACTTCATACAATTTGAAAGAGTGAAAACAGATACACCCATAAAGGACCTCCGACAGAGAGGATTAAGGACTGTACACCAATGGGCTGCATCATCATTACCAATCAATGAATTATCAATCTGAAAGTAATAGATGTCCAACAAAGGCAGGGTGAACTTGGGAAGTTCTATCCATATAAAACAAAGTATCTTCATCAGAGATTTAACTATGTCAGTAACAGTAGCTTGTCCAGGAGAGACATCTATCTACAATGGGATTCTTGGGCTTTTTCTTCCTTTTCTGTTATCAATTTGACAAATGAACCTAGTGTTATTATATTCTTCAGCCCTTCAAGAAGAGTAGAAATAGGAGACCAGATAAAGAATAACGTCCTGTGTGTTTGCAGAAGGCTATCACATCCTCTGCAGGCCCACATGGGACAAATAGGATCTCTCCACCTGCTTGTCCCATTCTTCAGTGTGTAGCTACCTATGGTGGAAAGAACACAGGGGAGCCAATGTCTCCTTCTGTTTTCAGTGGACTTTCCACAAAAGCTGCCAAAATAATCCAGGAGAATGCATGTTTTCTTGCCTGGGTGGAGAGTGTTGGGCACTCTGCTGTAAGTTCTTTCTTTCATATTCCTTGCCTGACAGGTAAATAGCACAAACACTTATTTTAGGCATTATTCTGCATACCGGTTTAACTTTAGTTAGTCATATGTGTCAGGAAAAAATATGCCTTGTTTCTGGATCCCATTTAGCCATCCATATGGAATTTTTGAAAATAAAGCAAAGTGGGTAAACCAGCCAATGAGAATATAATTTAACTGGAGGCCAGATGATAAAAATGCGTCATTATTTGATTCCTTGCTCGGAAGATGCTTTGGAGATATCACTGAGGTGAGGGACATCTGATGGCCTATGGTGGCTTGAGGATAAGTGAAAGGAGGAGACAGTTGTGTTCCTTGACCTCTGTCCTAATTAGGGTTTCTACTACTGAGACAAAACCCTATGACCAAAAGCAACTTAGGGAAAAGGGTTTATTTCAGCAGAGAACTCTCAGGTCACACTCTATCCCTGAGGCAAGACAGGACAGAACTCAATGTAGGACTGAAGCAGAGAACATGGAACAACACTGTTGCTCCTGGCTGCTTGTTCAGACACACACACACACACACACACACACACACACACACACACACACACACACACACACACACACACACACAATTCAGGACACCACACAGGCTGAAGGATGCCACCCACACAGGGAGAACTGGGCCCTTCCACATCAATCAAAACACCAGCACACAGAACTGCCCACGGTCCAATCTCATTGAAGCATTTTTACAATGAAGGTTCCCTCTTCCAAAATATGTCTAGATTTGTGTCGAGCTCACAAAACCCAACCAGTACAACCACCCAACACCTAGTCCTTTATGTGCATTATGTATCCACCCAATCTGAGGAACTATGTATCATCATCTCCATGATAGAGATGAAAGTATTAAGTTACATGGTTCTTATCCAAGTTTATTTAGTTCATTTTTGTCAACTTGATACAAACTGAAGTTATGCAGAAAGAGGGAAGCCTCGACTGAGGAAGTACCTCTGTCATACCAAGCCAGTGAGTATGCCTGTAAGGCTTCCTCTTGATTGGTTATCCAGGAAGAGCCCAGCCTAGTGTAGGAAGAACCACTCCTAAGCAGGTAGTGCTGGGTCATGTAGGAAAGGTAGCAGAGCAAGCCATGGAAAGCATGCTAGTAAGTAGTGTCTGCTTGAGTTACTGCCTCCTGCTTGAGTTCCTGCTCTGGATTTTTTGGATGGCAGACTGTGGTCTATAAAGATAAGCCAAATAAATGCTTCCTACCCCAATTTGCTTTTGGTCAGAATGTCTTATCATACCAAAAAAGCTAACTAGAACAGTAGGCAAGGGAGAAAGCTAAGATCTAACACTCTGCCACACTGTTTCTAGAATGATCGATCATGTTTTTTCCATAAAACCTAACATTTCCAAGTAAATGTTGATAAGTTATTAGGAATGATACAAGCTGAAGGTAAGAGGAGAAGGACAACAGTCCTATCAGAAACGCACCCAAAGTACTGTGATGAGGTAGCAAATGTTTCATGAAGTTTATTTGGACTGAGATTTCCAGAGGACAGCAGTCAGAACCAAGGCCGAGTGGTTCTCAGACAACCACTCTTTTGTTGAACAAAATCAAATAATGATGTAATAATGATGATCTGGCACTCCTGTGACTCAGGGGTTAATGTTTCTATGAAAAACTCTTAAGATCATGAGGTCAACTCATCTTCCAGAGTAAAAGACAACCAGGAGAAAGGCCCCAAAATTCAAGTGTATATGCAAATTCACTACAAGCTACAACAAGTGTTTCAGCCCTACCTGTTGAGGGGCTCCTAAAAGAGAGGGGCAGAATTAGAGTGAACAAAAAGTCCCAGCTGTCTTCTTTATGATTTCACCATAATAACGCCCAAACCTCTTTTGATAGTCTGACCCCAGATCCCTCAGTCCCTGCACTAGACTAATAAAAGCAAAGTCTAAGATTCTCTCTGTTCCTGGACATCTTCCTGGTTCAGGGGCCTTTTCCTTACCTCAGTGTTAACTACATCTTCCCTCTGTACATTGTCTTCCCAATTTTTTCTAACAGTAAAAGCTAGACTCTGCTAAGAGGGCAATTAAGTAAGTGTGTTACGTATCCACAAGGTAGTCAAAAAAAAAAAAAACTAAAGGAATGCACATACAGTGGAAGAATATTCCAGATACTATAAAAAAATCAATGTCCTACACAACTCCTTGTCTGGCAACAAGGCACACATAACCATATCAGAACTACATAAAAGATAGTGCACTTCTATAATTATGAAGGAATGTATACACAGAGCACATGAATCAGGAAGCATGTGTACTCTTGCTTTGGAGTTAATAGGTTTTAATAGCTGTGATGTAGTTTTGAATGTCAACTTTCCACAGTCTCAGTTCACCTGGAAAGAAAGATGGATGGGGGATTATGTAGCTCAGGATGGCCTGTGAGTGTCTGTGAGAGGTTGTTAGATGGGGTTGTTAGAGCCAGCCTGAGTGTGGATGGCACATTTCATGGGCTAGGACCTAAACAGTATGAAAGTGAAGAAAGATAGCTGAGCAGAAGCAAGCAGGCCATGTGGGTCCATTCCTTTATTGCTGCTTCTGACTACATGATGTGACTAACTGCTTAAGTTCCTGCCTTGATGACCTCACCATCATGGACTATAGCTGCCCTAAGTAGCATTTTGCTCAGGGTATTTTATCACAGTCACAGAATGAGACCAGGACAGAGCAAGCATAGACATTCTTAAGGTACTGCTTCCTTCTCTGTGCCCTTGGGTATCAATCCAGCCTTCCACAAAACAAGAGCCCCAAAGACCAGAAGTGAACTTTCTGTTGGTGTGTATCTGTGCATATCAGGCTGCTTATCCATTCCTTCTTCTAAACCTTCATCCAAAGAAAGGCATGTGCCACAGTTCTTAAATTCTCATTTCCCAGATATAACTGTAGTCCTTGGAAGGCTTGGTGACTATAAAATAAAAAAGAGGCAGGGGTAGCTGAGAGGGTTTGGTCTACTTGATCTATGACTCAAAGGGGAGGGAATGAGGTCACTGAGGGTTATTTCCAAAGGTTCAACATGAAGGATGGAACACGACTAACAGCGAGTTAAGTCCCTGGATGAACACAGATCCTAATGCAGTATCCAGTATCTGGCCTGCCCTCACCCAGCAAAGAGAGCACAAAGCTGTCTGTTCAAAATGCCCCCAGTGTTTGTTCAATAGTAGTCCCTCCCAAGACCCCTAAGGAAGATAGGCATAGCTAGGAGAATTCTGCACAGCTCAATACCTTACCCTTAGATTGATAACTTTTAACACTAGGGCAATGCCACAGCAAGCAAGTGACACTCAGAGGATTCTCTCCTACCTATTTAGTCTGAGAGAAACCCCAAGATGACATGATCCATATGTCTGCTTATAGAGATGCTAGGATGAGAAGGAGTGTATGCTGGGGGTCTGGAGACATTTAATAGCAGTCTAAGTCTATGAATTGTAACCTAAATCCAGAGTCATTAAAAGCTGAAATAAAGTTTAGGGGTGACAACACACAGTGGTGGTTACAAATGCCGACTTGACCAAATCTAGAATAGCCAAGAAGATGGACCTCTGAACTTGCCTGTGAAGGCTTATCTTGATTAGATATGGACAGGGTCATCATCTGGGTGAAGATCATTGATGTTAAAATACAGAAAATAAGCTGGGCATACATTCCTGGTTTTCAGTTCCTTCAAATCCCTGTCACTCTGACTACCCCACTGTGATGACTGTACCCTTCAACTGTGAGACAGAATAGACCCTTTCTCACTTAAGTTGCTTTGGTCAGGAACATTTTATCATACAACAGCAGGAGGAACTACCATATAAAACAAAGGTTTACACTTTAGACAAAGGCAGAAGTGAGGTGACTAACTACACCATAGTATCATGGCTTGTATGTAACAGACCTCCCACAGTTCAAGTGTTGGAAAACTTGGTTCCCAGATGGAATACTTAGGGATGTGAAGTCTTGTTGAAGAAAATACGTCATTCTGGGCCAAGTGTGAGGTCATATAGCCCAGCCTCACTTCCTATCTGCTCTCTATGTTGGGACTGGGGACACAATACATTCACATTCCTGCCACTGTGTTTTTCTGTCATGACGACTGTATCCCATCTTAAGCTGTAAAGCAAAACAAACATTTCCATCTCTGATTTGCGTTTTGTCAGGTATTTGGTCACATTGAGGAGATAAGCAGCTAACACATATATTCATGCCATCAATCCCAAAGAATCAGAGCTAGAATTCAGGTTTCTAACTCAAAAGCCTAGGGTTCTGTCCACTGCAGCATTAAAGTTTTCCACGGGTAAGTAACACACATTCCTGTACCCAAGCCATAAATGCCACTCATCCATTAACACTCTGATGTTTATTTTCCTTCTTGCACACAAGAAAATGGACACATCTAAAGATGAATCCCATAGAATCTAAAGCAAAAAACACTGAGTCAGTTTCTCTCTTTTTCTTTCCTTCCAGAGCTGTTCCAGAACACCATGTGTGAGAGAAAACAACAGAATGGAAATTGCTCATACGGAGCACGAGGAGGCTGCCCACCTCCCTCGCACAGCCCGTGTGCAAAGACAGCCCCTCAGCTGTGCCGCAGACACAAGGTGGTTCATGCTCATTGTTTATCGTGGCAGCTGAGAAGCCAGCTGGCACTGATCACTCCTCTCTTCCAACAAAAATGCCACTGGGACATGTGTGACAGGCACCAGCTGCCACTCAGCATGATGGGCAGTGCCCCCACTGGCCAGCAAGGTGCAGTCCATGGCCCATGCCCTGAAACTGCAGCCTCTGAAGAACCTTTTTGGCAGAGCAGAGATGGTACCAGCTACATGCTGGGGTTGGTGGGCAAGGGGCAGCCATTCACTCCTGCTGGCCAGGTTGGTGGGATCACAGCTGGAGCCAAAGTGTTCTAATGTTCCCCATGGGTCTGCATTACATTTGGCAAATGAATAGTAGTTCCAGACAGAGCAAGAAGAAGAAACAAGAGGCAAAGTGTTGCGTCTGGAAAACATGCCAGGCGCCACCAGAGAAGTGGGTTGAACATTTAGGGATCTGGCAGTCTCAGGCTCAAAAGGAGCCTACCACCTCTCGACCCTAGCTAGGTCTACCTGGATTCACTGCAAATGAAGAATCAGTCCCTTGCAAGGGGGACAAAGAGGATTTTGGTCACACTTGCCACTGTCATAAGGAAAACAAAGGAGGTCTTCAGATACTGAAAGCCAAAGAAGTCAAGAATCCCCTTCTACACCCAATAGCTTTGAAAGGTTACAACTGCAACTTAGGTGTGTTAAGTTTGGTCAACATTCAATCTTTGTAATTTAGTGTGAGTAAGAAATGGGAGAACATAAGCCACCTTACAAAGCTGCTGCCGTTGTAGTTGTGTTCTTACATGCCAACAGTCTTAGTTATTCTTCTATTGCTGTGATGAAACACCATGACCAAGACAACTTATAAAAGAAAGCATTTAATTGGGGGTTTGTTTACAGTTTCAGATGGTGAATCCATTATCATCATGATGCAGAGTGTGGGAGCAGAGACATTGAGAGACAGACACTGGGCCTGGCATGGGGTTTTGAAACCTCAAAGCACACCCCAGTGACACACCTACTCTAACAAGCTATACCTGCTCCAACAAGCCCACACTTACTAATTCTAATGCCAAACAGTTCCACTAACTGGGGAGCAAGCATTGAAACATATGAGTATATTAGGGCCATTCTCATTCAAGCCTCCACATACTCCAAGTGGTATCTGTCCACCATAAGCATTTTTCTTCCGCCGAGAAACCCAAGAACATTCCATTCCCCAGACCCTTTATTAGCTAATCCCAGGCTAATCTAGCACCAAGAAGAATCAGGGCATCATGTGGAAAGTGGAAGAGAAGGAAAAGCAATGGTTTCTCTCCAGTAATGGCAGACAGGTCCTGTGAAAAACATACATATGAACTTGCTCAGATTCCAGACTTTCCTTGGCAGGTCATTTGCTCTGGTGATATAAGTTGGTTGAGGCCATAGATTATTAAGTCCTTTGCTTTTCACAGCATCCTTCAGAAAGCCAGACACAATTTTCTCTTATCCTTACTACAATTATTATAAAAGATGTGATATCAAATTCTTTCATGTTTCAAATTCCTGCGGTGGCTCCTGTTTTCCAGATCAAATTCTGAATTAAGAACACATTATATGATGAAACAACTAAAATACTACCATTAGTACCTGTTTCTGAGAGCAGTCATATACTAGTTCATATTTACAAGGTGGAGCATATGAGTCCAAAGAGTTGTAAAGCAGGTATGTAGTCTCCAGTAAGTAAGCTTATGGAAGGAAGAAGGGTGTCTAAGTCAGTTCACTCTTGGTTGCATTTTCCCCTACACCCAGAGAATTTTGAATCTTTGAAAAGCTCCATTGTAAATCTTACATTATAAGAGCAAGGTAGGTAGTGTGTGTGTGTGTGTGTGTGTGTGTGTGTGTGTGTGTGTGTGTGTGTGTGTGTGTGTGTGTGTGTTATACACATGAAGTGCTATGCCACAGGTGTAAAGAAAATATTTCTTGACCCCAGAGAGGGGAGCAGGCTACTGCTGATGTTTGATGACAGAGGGTCTGTTATTCGGGAGTATTTGGTCAAGTCTTGGGAAAAGAAAAAAGCCAGTAAGGGCCAAGTCTCTGCCCCCTAGGTGCTCAAAGATCCATGACAAATGAAAATTACCACAAAGTTCAGAAGGCAAAAATAAGTGTGTGGTTCTAGCTTAGTGAATAAAATGTCATCCAGAAGACATACAGATGTTTTGGGTCCTATGAACAAGGTCTTTGGAAATGGATGTTGTGTCGTGCAATGCACAGTACCCTAGCTGACACACAGACAAAGAAGCAACCCATTCAGAAAATGTCTAGACACAAAGATGCCCAACCATGGAGAGACCCTGAGCCCCAGCATCCAGGCTGACGGTGAATCTAGACCCTTCTAGACCCACTGATCCTACAGTTTAGGGAGAAATCATTCCCCAGTGGTGTTTATTTCTTAATTGCTTTTAATAAATGGTTTTTTTCTCCAGTCAGTCAGGTTTAGGTGGGGTGAATACCTTGCTCCCATGTTTCATTTTCATTTGCTATGACTTTTATGAAGCTCTGGATATTTGTGGGAAAATGGGCTTATCTCTTTCTAACTTTTGTTTGTTTTGACATACCTGCCAAGAGGAAGGACTCTCCAGCATTGCTTTCAAAAGTCAGATTTCTATGGCTGAGAATTCTCATTAAAAATCATTACTTTTGGCAGCAGAAAGGTGACGAGAGGGAAGGAAGAACTAGAGGCGCTGATTTTTGTTTTGTTTTGTTTTGAATTTCTTCCATTTGTGGAAAGCCTTCCTGTGAAACATTGTGCAGGGAATGGGAAAAATGTAAAAGTATGTAAGGAAACCCCTTCTAACTTTTCTATGTGCCATCCGAAACAGTTTCTTAAGGGGCTCAGCCACCGTCCTGTTCCCACTTTGGACCTACTCATTAGGCATTGGAGAACCTTACATACAGGAAGTGTTTTCACACTGGCCTATTTGCAGCAGTCACCAAAAAGCCTAATGCTGTGGGGAGTTCAGAAATAAACAGATCACTGGATTAAAAAAAAAAAAAAAGGAAATGGAGCAATGAAAATGGAAGTACACAATGTATGTTTTAGAAACACAATGTGGAACTTAGACATGTAGACAAAATAAACTCTTTCTGGTGACTTTGCATTTATTCTTTTACTATATTGACGGCACAAAATGACATGTAAACCAGATATCAGTGGTCATTCCTAACTGGCACCTGACAATTCTTTAAAAGACCATACATATATAGATCCATGATGCTTTTACTTAAGTATAAGTGTAATTACTTAAAGACTATGAGATGTGTATTTTTGCTAATCTGGCAAGAATAATATATCTACTCCCTTATGTATTACTGAAATTCCCCACAGGCCTGTAGCTGTCAGGAAGGTGGGACCTTGCATACCTGGCTACCATCTCACCTGGGCTTTGTCTTCGACCAGTTGTGGCCACATGTTAACTCTCCACATGTCCCTGTTTCTAGTATAAGCATAGAGTAAAAGCTGTGCTGTTGGGATCTTCATCTGCTAACAGGTTGTTCCACAGTGTGCTGACATCTGTGAACTGACTGTATCATCTGGTGGTCCGGGAGCTCCAACCTCTCTATCCCTCTTTACATCAGAGGAGAGGAAACTTCAGCTTGCATTGATTAGGTTTAAAATAGATGACGAACTTTAAAATAACTCCTGTAAGCACCTCCATTTCCTCCTTGTATATTTTCTCTTTGAAGGTTGTTGTGACTTTCTATTCCCAATATACAAAATATGTGATAACAAGAAGCAAAGCATCCATTCTTGTAATCTAATCAAATTTCTGCCCTTGGAGAAACTGCTTCTTTCTACGGGACTGCAATGTTTAAATATGTTAATGCAACTAATCTGTGTACATGTGCACACATTTATAGCCTACACTTGGGGCCTGGCATGTAACAGGACTTCAGCAAATGTTCCTTTGGCTTCTCTGCAGAATAGTTCAGAACAAAGACATGCTCGAGAGCTACTGCTTCAAGTTTACTTTCTGCACATAAAGTCTTAGGCCACATTTTCTTGCTGTTTCTAGTGTACACTTAATCTTTTGGTACAAATAAAATAAAAGAGTCTGAGATCCATAAATACTCTAAAGTTCTCTCAGCCTGTGAGTTATGACCCCTTTGGGGACTGAATGACCCTTTCACATATCAGATACCCTGGATATCACATACTTACATTACAATCCATAACAATAGCAAAATTGGTTATGAAATAGTAACAAAATAAAATATTGGTGGGCAACACCACAGATGAGGAACTGTATTAATGGGTTGCATCATTAGTTAAGTTGGATGAAGAGGCAAATCTGGCTGACTCAATGACAGAAAGGGACCAGGTAGAGGACAGAAGTCCAGGAATCACTCCTCAGGAGATGCAGAGGCCAGTGACTCAAACACATATGTGGGAAGACTGAACTCAACACATGTCCAGTGATAAGGTGGTGGAAGCTGAAATCCCAGACATGGGAGTGCCCTTTACTTTTATATGCAAAGAAATTTTATGGACTCATCGGAATCCTTAGAAAGCCAAGGGCAATGGGAAGCAGACAGGGTGGAGGAAAGACATCATGGGAGTCCAGAAAATTAGAACTAGACATGGATTTTGATGCAACATCTCCTCTAAGGTGGCAAGCTTTGATATATGCCTGTGGGCAGCTGGGTGTAAACTCCTAGTTTTTGTGTTGCTAGAACCTAAGTTTCTAAGGCCTATATGTGAAGAATGGGGCTATGAATCTCAAGAAGAGAACTACATAAGGCAGCATCAGAGAACTGAACTGCATTCTGTTACATGGGATTCTCACAAATCCATGTTTGCCTGAGATCTCAGCCTGAGATCTGATTTGGAACATGGATCTCATCCTCTTCAAATATAATGTCATCTGCTAAGATGATGTCATACTGTATTAGGGCTGTCTCTAAATATGAACTTCTGGCTCTACACATGCAAAAGAAAGATGGCTATGGAAAAAGAACTAATTGGAGCCATGTCACTATATGGAAAGGACTGACAGAACCTACAGCAACCAGGAAGAGGCTAGGAAGTATTATTTTCTCAGAGTTACCAGAGTTGGCATAGCCCTTTGGATGGTGTTAAGTGGCTAGGTTTGTGGTCTTCTACTTACAGCAGCTTTGCAGCACAGACATAGAAACAATCTAGTCTGCTTGCCATTAAAGTAAAGATATGCACCCCAAGACCAAGATAGTTAGTGGCAGCTCAGCATAGTGTTCTGAATCCTAGAGTACATGAGCAGTTCAACTATTTACTCATATGCTCATCTATTCCCTCAACAAACAACCACAGAGAATCTGAAATTCTACTCTAGGAAACATCTAGTGTCATAGAGTTGGGTGATAACAAAGCTCTGCTTATGTCAATTATTTAGTTGGCAGTAGGGTGAAAGCCACAGAGGAAAACACAATGTCCAATTAATGCATGTGATAAGGATCTGATTCTGAAACAGAAATCTGGTAAAGTGTCTCAGAGAAAGTGGCATTTGAAAGGAAATCTAAAAGATAATTTAGCTAGCTGACAACAGAAGGCTGTATACAGATCTGTGATGAAATGAGATTTTCATGGAGAAAACAGAAGTTAAGAATATACCAGATAAAGTTTCTGACCTCCACTTCAATTTTTTATCATACATCACTGTCCTCTCAAGTTATATTAATGAAATATTAACCATAAAGCATTAATCACCTTTTTAAATGGAAATGCTCATGTAGAATATCCATAGAAGTATCCATGTCTACATTAAAATATTATGAAAGTCTGTCTGCAATATTTCACCTGTTATAAATCTGAAGAGACTTGCTTTAATTTCACACACATGTAATTCAAGTTGTCTTTCCTGTCTATGAAGTTGTTCAAAGACTAGTACAGCTATTTTCCACCATGAAATGCATAACCAGACTGACCCTGAGAAACAGGAATCACAAAACCAATGATACACAGCTGATACACCCTATCCTGACAACACATGCCTGCCAAATTCAGAGGTACTACCTGGAGAACATGGTTTAGTTGTAGCCTTGCTGAATACAGTATTTCTTCTCTAGTTAAGGCACTGAATGTTAACCCAAAGACGGGTCATATTTGCCACTTCAAGTTCAATACATTCAAAGTAAACCGAGTGAAGCAAATGTCTATCTAACTTCAAACACCTGCACTCACAAAGTCAGGGGCCATTAGCACTGCTTTTGTATAGAACACCTTGCATATCTGAAGCCTTAGCCTACAGAGTCAACCACGAATGAAATTCCTATTATTTCTGAAAACTAGATCCTGGCCAGGCTGCTGTGCTTTCTTTCTGCAGCAGGGCCTTTGGCCAGGGATATTCTTCTACTTTCTGTTTTCACTTCACACTGAGTAAATAAGAATTATATATTCAAAAAACAGAACAAAGGGTTCAATGTATTACATCAGGTTGGAATCGGAAAATCCTAAGTGAAGTGCCTGAGGTTCCCCAATGCCAAAGTCATACAGTTCCTCTGCCTAGAGATTTCTGAGCCTATTTGCAGTAGATGACTTTGCCCAGCCACCCCATCTTACCCACAGGGTACTGGGAGGCCTTACCACATGGGCTCTCTCTGACGTTGACATGAAGAACTGCTCTACATGCTGCACTCAGTCATACAACATTAAGTGAGACATCTAAGGATCTGCCACTCACTGTTTCTGTCATATTTTCTCAGCCCTCTGTGGGCTCCATTGTTGTGCAAAGCCACTAAATCCCATTACCAGCTGGCATCTGATCAGATGATAACTAAAGTGAACACACACTTAAACAACACAGGCAACTGCTGACATCTCACTCT
This sequence comes from Cricetulus griseus, assembly GCF_003668045.3. NCBI lineage: Eukaryota > Metazoa > Chordata > Mammalia > Rodentia > Cricetidae > Cricetulus > Cricetulus griseus. The sequence goes on along the minus strand of NC_048596.1, from coordinate 32,996,638 downwards.
TGGGCATTGCAGCCCGAGAGACTTTCTGACATCCGATCCACAAGTCAAACAATCACGCCGCAAGATGCTTTCAATGTTGAAGAACAGCTATTCAATTTGCTATCACGTGCCTGTCATCTGGTCCTGTGTGATTCTGGAAGGATGCAATTTGGCCTTTATTCTTCTCTGAAACCCCTTTCTCTTCCAGAAACCACTTAGATGTTCTAGGTCTCCCCCTACCCCCGCACCCAGATACTTGCCAAGGTGAGTTCTTATTAGGGGCAGGCTTTGTGCATGTCTCTGGATAGGGGCTAGCAATTCCTCAGAAAGACAAGGGAAGATTCTGCTTAGTTCTAGAAGCAGCTGAAATAACTGCTTAACCATTCCTTGACCCATCTTGACTCTGCTGCAAGGAGAGTCCAGGCACCATATCCATCTACAACAAACAGCTGTGAAAATTAAAGAGACAGTAAAACTTCCCTGTGTTCAAGAAGGTAGTGACTGATTTTTGGGGATGCAAATACACACACACACACACACACACACACACACACACACACACACACACACACACACACACTCCATACAAGGCTATATATAAATGGCACACAAGGGATAGGACAGTCATCTAGAAGAGACTTTCCTTTGCACAGAGTGATCTCAGAGTGTTCCCAGAGTAGAGATGATCAGAGAGCCTGTGACAGGTAGCTAGGACTGAGATGTACAGACCTGAAGTTTGTGGGATTCCCAGGAGGCGAAGTGTCACAGCAAAGATAGGACCCTCAGGATGAAGAATATGGTGCCAGAAAAAAGTCACAGGAGAAGACAGTGCAGAGGAAGAAGCCCTCCTCAGAATACAAGCTCCCTATGATGACATCCTGGCATTTTAAAGATGGGCAATGACATTCCACTAGAAGGGATCCAGTAGAAGCCAATAGGTGTCAAGGGTGATCCCCTCCCTATGCAATCAGAACTTGGCTGGAAGACTATGGAGACACATTTTATGACCATGTTGCATGAAAGCAATACCTTACTAACTTGCCCCTTTCCAGCAACCATTGGGGCAAACCTATTTCCCCCAGCTCAGCCCCAGCCCTCAGGAACGGACTGCTAACACAACTATATCTCACCACCGTGCAAATCCACATAAACAGAGACTCAAATGCCTGGACTGATGGAGACACCAATACAGTGTCTGTACAGTAACAGATATGTCCAAGTGCATCAAGGAAGAGAGGGTAGGAAAGGTAAGAAAATTAAAATAAACTTGGCTGCTTGTCAAGTGGCCTTTCTCACATCTTGACAGGAAGAGACTGGATACATAATGCACAACTAAGTGCCTTAGGGATAAAGTCTAATGCTCTACTCCATCAGCCTCTTGGTTGGATGACACAGAGCAGGCTCTGGAAGCCCTGGAGGTCTGCACAGACCTGACCCCAGGACCCACAGCTGAAAAAGAAGTCACTGAGGAAGGAAGGGAGCTGAGTCTCTGCTCTTAATAAATGTTCTCTGTAAACCAGAGGAACACTTGGGATGCACTTTTATCATTCCAGCTTTCCAAGCCCCTTAAACACACCAAATACAGCTGTATTGGAGACTTTGACTGGGGATGGTGGGTTCAGAGAAGAAGACTGTGGGGAGAGAAGTGGAGACTAGTATTACAATAGAAAGTACAGTAGCTCTCAAACTGCCTTCAACCTAAACTCTAAGATCTATGGGTCCCTTTTTGGCAGCTGTGACAGTGAGCCCTGCCCCCTGGGAAGCAAGTACATATACCTGCAGAAGAACTGCCCCAGAGGCTATGACCCATGATCCTGGGTATTGACTGTGACAGAAGGAATAGATACAAGTGGAGACATTAATGAGACCAGTTTTCTCTGACTACAGAGAACACTTCTGTATTCTCCCTCATACGAAGAAGCATGAATTATCTTTGAACAAGACAGGCTGAAGTTCATTTCAGCTGGAGGTCCAGTGTATGCCCGCCTCTTCATCTCCAATGCCTGTTCCAGAATGAGCTAACAGCAGTTACCTCATGAAGGGGTAGGAAAGAGCCAGGAGGGGAAATGAGCAAAGCACCAAGCAGTGTCATCTAGCAGGAAGCTGATAGAAGGACTGAGTCCAAACACTGTGAGAATAAAAATACTGTTGATCCTGTGGGACACTAAAACTCTCTAACAAAGCATGGGTGTTTGTATAGGGCAGGGTTACAAAGTGCAAACTGTGCCTTGGTATTTGTGACTTATTCGTCCCTTATAATCTTCCCAAGGGGTTGTTAGAAAACAAAGAGTGATCTCACAGATATCAAAGGTATATGGAAGAAAGGGCAGACCTCAAGGGAAGCGCTCTTTGATGACATCATACTCCTTTACTAGCTGACAGCTCTGTCACTCAATGGGAATGTTATTTTAAATGGTTATCACATCCAGGAAACTCATCAAGTATTTACTAAGTGCCTACTATGTACTGCCTGAGCCCAACAGCAGACAATACCACAAAGAGCCCTCCCTGCAGAGAGGAGTGGGGAGGAATGCCAGGGAAAACTGACAGTAATGGGGGATGCTATTAAGAAGTAAATCTCAAGCACACTGGGGATGGTGTTAGAGAAATGAAGCTAAAAACAAAGGGGGTTGGCTCTGTGGAAGCCAGGGAAGGTCCAGGTTGCAATTTTAATGAGGCAGTAGAATAATGCCCCTAGAGAAGGTCACATCTGAGCCAAACCTTGAAGGAGGTGAGAGGGCCATCTCTAGACAATATCGGTCAAGATACAGAACAGCCAGTGTGAGCATGAGGGGCAGCAGTGTGCTGTGGGCAGGTGTGGCCTCTGTGGCCAATGTTAGTCACACAACAGCTCCTCCCAAGAATCAGAGTTGTCAAAGTCCTTTTTAAACAGAGAATGTCACTGTGTTTATTCTGGCATTCTATCTGGTCAATTTGTGAAAAATTCACCAATCCTTTTATTTAGTATTAGAAATAGATATATTTTTAAAAATCCATTGGAACTGTATTTTCCATCTTTGAAACCAATCAGGCTGGTTTTATGTAGTCTAAGAGTCCCAAACCAAATACTTAGCAACATGGATTCTGCCAACCACTTCCGAATTAGCTTCAGTCTTGAGAATTTAATAACTTTTTGCAATGAGCCTGAGCATCCAGCTATGAGACACTTTTTAGACTTCTCCCTAGTCATTTACATAGTGCCAGATTATAAATGTCTGATATTATATGAATTAGTGCCGAGCTGTGAGAACAAAGCAAATAATTAGCAGGCGCACACATGGTGGGTTCTATTTCAGATTCTCTCTTGCTGCCTCCCTGATCTAAGCAAATGATAGCGGTCATGCAGCTCCTGATCACAACCACAGTAACACCACAAATCAAATTCCACCTGCTCAAAGTGCCCAAAATAGAGCAGCACCAAGATGTCTGTGTGGCAGAAAGTAGTGGGACTTGCAGATTGAAGGGCATTCGAGCTGAGGCAGGCTGGACTTGCTTGAGTACAATGGGAACATAACGTCTAGACCTTGGAAGGAGATGTGTCTCAAGACTGTCATCTAAGCCCTTTACTGTAAACACATTGCATGACACACATGCTAGGCTGTTTGGGCACATGCATGCTATCCCATGCTACTTAAAGATGAAGAAGTGGGGAGGTGTTCAAAGCGCAAACCCAGTGTGCTCATTTACACCAGCTTTAATGATTTACAACATTTTACGCATGGTTTTGGTCCAACTGAGTAAGAAATTTCTCACTGCCCATTGTAAAACTTAACCTTGTCAAACTTATCTCACTAAATCTCATTTTAGTGAGTTAATGTCACCACTATCAAGTAAAAACAGGACAGCATCCTATGCATATCCACATGATTCATGGAGATGGTCAGCTTTGGGTTTACTTCCCATTGTCTTTTTGTGATTTAAAAATGCAAGTATCTATTATCCCCAGTTGAATTTCCGATTCACAGTTCAACACTGGTAGAATCTTGTTTTCAATTAAGAGAATAAATACAATACAGCATTGCACTTAGCAAAATGAGGTCATTACCACACTAACAATAGTTCTAACAATAGTCCCAAGGGCCCAGACAGTGTCCTTGAAAGAGCTCTAAGAAGAGTCTAGGTTTTTGTTAGAATTACTCTGCTAAAGCATTTGCCAAGCTTACTAATCCAACACTCCAACGCCCCCCCCCAAAAGCTAAGCAGCCTAGCTTCACCTGGGTAGTTCACAAACAATTCAGAGTTTTCATTTTATCTGGAACACTGTGCGCCTAAAACTGGAAGCTCTCAAAGCAATGACTTTGGTATATTCCTTTGCCAAAATTTGGAAACCAAGGAAAAGATGATGAATGGCAGACCAGGTTCACTTTTCTTCAAGGCAGCTTATCCTCAATCTCATACAGTTTCATTAAAATGCCTCCCTAGGACCAACATCAGGACCATTCAGTGGGTGGAGCCCTTAGGAGCAAGCCTGAAAACCTGAGTTCAATTCCCAGAGCCCACATGGTGAAAAGAGAAGACTAATTCACATAAGCTGTCTTCTGAACTTCAGCCTACAGTGTACATTCATGCACATGTACACACACACACACACACACACACACACAGAGAGAGAGACAGAGAGAGAGAGAGAGAGAGAGAGAGAGAGAGAGAGACACTTAATAAATAAAGAAAAACATTGACACCTCTCTATATACAATGAAGATGGCAACAATTTGACATCCAAAGATTGTCATCAATGCCCAGGCATTATACTAATACCATTTTATTTAATTCTTAATTTCTTATTTAATTCTCTCATCCAGCCTAAAAAAAAAAAAAAATCACCTCACTACCAACATGCCCACTCACAAAAGAGCAGATAAAATTACTGAAGAACCAGTCCACATCATCTCCTTAGGAAACAGCGGAGCCAAGGTCCCAGGTCCTTCACTTGGATTTACACTCTATTACTCCTATCTTGGATTTCCCTATTCTGAGACTACGGTTGGTTGGTTGTTCAAGACAGGGTTTCTTTGTGTGGCTTTGGAGCCTGTCCTAAAACTTGCTCTGTAGACTAGGCTGGCATTGAACTCACAGAGTACTGGGATTAATGGCGTGTGCCAGCACTGCGTGGCCAGGGACTACATTTTATAAAAACACATTTTCAGCAATCATTCAGGGAGAATCTTCACCACCACTACCCCTACACACACACAGGCACACTCGTACCTGGGGTCCATTCATAAGAGAGAGAGAGAGAGAGAGAGAGAGAGAGAGAGAGAGAGAGAGAGAGAGAGAGAACAAACCTTTCCAATGTGTATGCATTAATGCCTGATGTCAGCAAAACTGCCCTGTCCAGATTCCTTCATTGTGAAACAGACACCTTCCAGGTGACCTTGTCATCTCCTTCCTTGGTATTGCCCAGGAGAACAGCTGTCCATGCTGAGACTTACACACATGTTCACAGTAGTCCAACACTTGAACTGGAGTCTTAGCAAAAAACAGAAACAAGTTCCACAGAAGGAAGCACTCAGTCACACCAATGAATGGACTATGGACACAGATGCCAGATTCTGAGTCTCAAGGTAAGGATATCCTACATACCCAGTCTATACTGTAAGATGCCATTTACCTGAAATTCTAAAAAATGCAAAGTAATTGACAGGATGATGGATTCCTGGCACCAGGGACTGAGACAAGAATGTATCACAAAGAAGGAAGGAAACTTTTGGAAGCAATGAATATATTTTCTGTTATTGCTTGTGGCAATGAGCTCATGAGTGGACACAGCTGTGAAATGTATGAATTTGCTCCTTAAAAAGTATAACCTGGGCTGGAGAGATGGCTCAGCCATTAAAGTCTAGGCTCACAACCAAAAATATAAAAAGTATAACCTATTATATACAGATATTAGTAAGTTAAAAATTAATTGTGTGGGCCTTGAAAACTATTTCTATGTTCAACTTTCCTAGAAAATCTTTATTTAAAAGATATTTGAAATAATTTGTTGAATGGCCAATCTTTTGTATCACTGTACAGAGTATGGGGTTTCCATATTATTTATTTCAGATTCTAAGTCCCTGGCAGTCAAAAATAAATTCCATCTAAAGTACTATTAGTAACCAAGACAGTGTTAACCACAGTACAAGTGTTCAGGAAACTTTCTCTCAAAAAAATTCTATTCTCCTCTTTTTCTTTGCTTACCAAAGAAATTCTGGGTTTAGAATTGAGAGTGATCTGTTAGTGGCCCAATGGAGCCTTAAAAAAATGTCACCAAGGAGTTCTTTGATTTTTGTCTCTAATCATACAAAAATTGCCCTAAAAATTGAGACTTGGAGAAAAACAAAACAAGAAAAAAGAAAACAAACAAACAAACAAAAACCACACAAGTAAGTCTTAGACTTAATACCCATTTTATTACAGAAATGTAAAGTCACATGGGTGGGGCCCCTGAGAGCAGAGGGCTGCCACTAAAAGCCAAAGGAACTTGTAAGTTCCTATTTCTGTAAGACAGTCATCAGAGTAAAGAAGGTAAAAACATTGTCCCCAAGGAGGTCAGAGGCTATGTCCACAGCTCCAGGGAGACAGGGCCATTAGCATCAAAACTGACAGCACTGGTTCCCAAAGATGCCTGTAACTGATGCTCCCTGGGGTAAGAGCAGAACCCAGAATGAAATAGAAGCTTGAAGAGGAAAGCTTCTTCGAAGCAAAAGCTGGAGCACCATGCTTCCATACCCCTGCTACTGGGAGACTCAACCCCTGAACCAGGTACAGACTAGAGTCGGTGTTCACACACACACACACACACACACACACACACACACACACACACACACACACACACACCATTCTCAGTCCTGTAGAGAAGATTGTGTTTCGTTTGCAGTGGGTTAAAATATTAAAAGGAAAGTAACTGGGCCTCTTCTGCAGCGGGTTTGAGAAGCATCACTGTACAGCACTGCTTACTCAGTGAAGGTTAATTTTCCCCGAAGTGATGATGGTGGGTGCCGTTCTCCATGATCCAGTCAAATCCTCCGCCTGTGAAAGCCCCAGCCTGTCTCCAGGTGTTCAGACTGAGACTGTAAAGTGAATTAAATAAACCTTCTCAAAAAGGAAATTTATCCAAAGTGCTGTTTCCATTCTAATTAGTATCACGGCTGTACAAGCTGCAAATATGGCTGTCATCACATCAAGAATCAAAATGAAGGTCATGATAATGACTGTGTGGATAGAATTAATTAACTTTCTTTTCTTCTCCCCCCTACCCCCTCTGCATGCCTGTAGGAACACGCTTCTTGACTCAGCTGCATTAGCTTCCTGCACAGCAAAGGTAGAAGACACAGCAAGTGCTGCACCACCTGGCCAAGGCGTCTATCTAATTAGGACAAAATAAATAATGCCCAGGAAACTCCTGTGTCTTGTTCCTCCCACTTTCCACAAAGCTGAGCTAGTGGGGAACTCAGAGTCTATCACTGACAGGATACCCCCTGAATACAGAGAACATGTAGGAGGATTCCTACCACCACCCCCAGATTGCCACCAGACTTCAAGCCTGCAAGAATGGAAGCTAGGATTTGACTTTATGGGCAAGATTTGCTTCATGTATAGTCTCCCTTTGCAGCTTGACTCAGCTATTAAAGTCTTCCCCTGATTAGATTACTTTTCCATTTAGCACAGATACAATAAATGTCATCTGGTGATTCCTAAATGTTTATCTATGTCCTGTTTCCACCCCCAGGTAGTAGCTATTAAGTTTCAAACCCAGGACAAACAGCTGAGGTGCCTATTTAACATATCAAAGTAAAGTTGGCTGCCAGGTTCTCCTAGTATCCATCCCTCTGCCCTCTAGCACCTGTATCCTTCATCACTGGGCCCCAAGCACTCAGAAGAACGACAGACAGGCCAGGCTCAGCACATATTTACTGAAAGAACAGATGAGCGTATGAATGGATAGGTGGGCAGTCAAAGTCTACAGATATCAGAATGTGCTTATAATACTTTAATACTTCAGTCGATATATTTAGCTAAAAAGATGTAATTATGAGTTACTCATAATTGAAAACTTTTAATATAGGAAAAGAGTCTATCGAAGTTTTTGGTTTGGTTTGGTTTTACAGTACTGGAAAACAACTTGGGCCCTCATCACACAAATATTCCACTACTGGGCTATATCCCTAGCTACTGAGAGACCCCACCCTGAAGGAAATAAAAGAATTAAAACAACTATATGCTCTACATTCCTTTAGTATCTTACATTTGCCAAAAACAAAAAACAAAAAAATGAGATGGACCAAAAAGGAGAAATTGATTTATCTTATGTAAAAATAAGTACCTATAAATGAAATTTTTAAAAATTAAGTATATAAGGTGTTTCAATTAAAGTGAGTTGTTTTGAGGTGAATAATACACTTCAAAGCCTAGAAACATCCAACTAGTAGTTATTTTACCATCTATTTTTAAATCTTATGACACTTATTAGCCATTTTTGTTATTTTGCCGCGTGTGTGTGTGTGTGTGTGTGTGTGTGTGTGTGTGTGTGTGTGTTCAATGTTCACGAGTGTGGAGATACACGTGTCTGTGTTCAGGTGCACCTGTGTGATTGTAGAAGCCCAAAGTCGATTTTCGGGAATCCTCCCCACTGATCTTCTACCTATCTTGGAGGCAAAGTATTTCCCAGCACACTGATATTGCTTGATTTCCTGCTGGAGAACCTGTCTCAGCCTTCTGAGGCAGAAATTACAGGTGACCTGCCACACACAGAAGGCATTTGTGTCTTTCTAGGGAACCTGAGCTCCAGTCCTCTCGTTTGCACTGCAAATGTTTTAACCACTAAGCCACCTCCCCAGACCCCAAGCCTATTTATAATGGCGAAGTTATTATACTATCTAAAGAAAATCAGAGAAGAGACTGTTTTCAAAGATGGTGTCACAGCACTTTACCCATGTAGATTTGTTTTCAAATTCAATGTTATAGCACTTTACCAATGTAGATTATTTTTCCTCCTGGACAAGTTACCAGAAGAAAAGGAGGTGGATGACAGGAATGGCACTATGAACATCACCTCACTTAATCCTCACACACCTCTAGGTACTTTTTACTCTTTCATGAAAGACAGACTGAATGCTATACAGCCGGGAAGAGATTCAAACCCAGGTTTGTCTGAAGATGAGCTCCGTAGGTTTCCAAGATTAGAGCACTCACAAGGACACAGATGCACATGGACATGGACACAGATACGGACACACACACACACACACACACACACACACTTACACACACATACTCAACTGCAGTGCAATCCAGCGGTGGCAGGAGTTTTACTGAGACTTTGCAATTGGATGCACTAGGACGCCCTTCACAGGCCTCCTTGGTAAAGGACAATCAGTTCCTTTGGGGATTGAAACGTTTTCAAAATGCACTGTAAAATTAGACATATTCATGCTCTCATCCAGGTCTGAGGATCTTCTTGTCCCTTGAATCTATTGTTCAGTTAATCTGTGCATACACACCAGAATATTCTAATTTAAATCTGAGCCTGGGACGTGCTATATTTTGTTCCAAGCTGCAGGGGTGTGAATGCCATAAATAGCATGCAGTGTGCTTGTTCTCCGCTCCTCAGCAGTCTGATAAGCTCATACTGAAATCATTTCGGCAATCACATTTGACAGCTCACTAGAATCCTGTGCAACCCAGCCTCCAAACCAGACCATTATTCCTGCCAGTTTTCAGCCAAGGAGGCATTCAGACACCAGCTCTAAATGAGAACAGCCTTGCTGAACCTCGAAGGAGAGGCACACTCCGGCTAACAGCCCGTCAATCTGTCAGGAGCTCTTAAGATCCCCCAGCCTTGTCCAACTGAAGGCCAGCTCAGAGCATCTAGGAAGGGGAAACCCAGTGGATGAGGGTCCTGTCACCTCTGCTTCAATACCCACATCTGCAAACACATGCCAGACAAAACCAGCACAACCCAGAGCTGCCGGAGCAGCAGCAAGGCTCTCTGACTCCTTTAATGAACTCATGCACCATTTAACAAATAGCCCTTGAATATCAGCTGGCTAACATGAGCACCCAGTACCACAGAGGACTCTGGAGGGGCATTTCTGACTCCATTACACCTTGGTGATATGAACCTTAAGTATTTATATTTTTTTCCTGGTGATGCAAGCCTTAAGATTTTAGATTATTTAGCCTCAGTTTCTCTATCAGCAAGATGAAGGTAGCACATCATTACACAGGACTGCCACAAAGAACAAAGCAATCATGCATTTATACAATTTCCTTCAAAGATGTTCAATTGAAAATCAGTTCCCTGTCTGCCTTCTCAACCTATCAAGACCAAAAGACACACATCTTCTCATATCAAGCAGCCTTTATATTAAAACTAAGACCATATAAGGCACTGTGGACAAAGCACATTATCTTTCCTTTTTCAATAAGATATTTACCAAAGGATAGCGTATCTACAGAAAATAGTATAAACACTGAGCATAAAACTCAATGAATACTCTCAAAGAGGCACACATGTGTGACCCGGGTCACAAAAGAACATATATACACACCCGTCATGTCCAGATCCTGCCAGCTTCTCTCTGCAATCCCAACACCAACACCTATTTTAATAACATTTTAATAATGTGTCTATACTCAAAAAACAGGATAACGATATGGATGAGTTCAATCAGAGGAACAGTTGAGTATCACATAAATAGGGGCACTGCCAGTAATGGAGGCACTGGTGTCAGACACAGCCAAGACTTTTTGCCTTTCTCTCTGACCGCCCCCAAGACTTGGTCTTTTATTTCTTTTTATGCATCTATTAAGCTATGAACTCACAGGAATTGGGCACTAGCAGCTCAGGTGCCCTTCTGTCAGTTCTCATGAAGTGTGCTTCTCTGGCAGGGGCAGGCTGCACTTCAGTTGAACCCAGGTTCCCTCCTCTTTGGCTTCCTTCTCTCCTGATCATTTTCCTTCACCTATTTCAGGAACGACTCAGCTCTTAGCATGCTTAATACGCTCAATCCACAGAGTAATTCTCTTGGCAAGAATCTTACCTTCAACTTGCTTGTTTATAACACTGCTAACAGCATGCTGAGTGATACTCTAGACTCTTCCAGCTTTGCCATGGTAACATACATGGGGCATTCCTTTCAGAATAGTACCCATTCCCTTGATGTCTACAATACCACTTTCCTTCCAGAATTGCAGGTATATAGCAACAGGAACAACTCCATGTTTCCTAAAAGGTCTAGAGAACATACATCAGGTGACTCTCATCCATCCCTTTGTGCTTGTCTTTTGGCAAATGACTGGAATACTGCAGTCTTGGCTGAAAGCGCTCTCTCCCTTTTCTTATCCCCTGTGTAAACAACAACGAGCAAAGGCAGCAGGACTTTTTCTGTATGCTATGTTGTGCAGAACCTACCTAAAAAGGGGACACTTTTAAAATATAATCAAAGTACATTCTTTTTGTAGAAAAGGGAAACAGATTTAATGATTTCTAGTGCCCAAACATGACATAAATTAGTAATTTCCTGCCCAAAAAAATATCTTTAACCTATTGAAACCTACCTCTCCATCTCTAAACTGTCTTTGAAATCCATGGGACACATGAAAAAAATCAAGTCACTGAAACTCTACAGTTAACTGCCCTCTGGATTATAAATCCCAACCAATATTAGGCCAGTGAGATGGTTCAACTGACTAAAAGTGTATGTCCCAAGGTTCCTGGGACATACATACAAAGTAGAAGGATAGAACTGAATCCTGCATGTTTCCTCCAACTGCCACATGTACTGTGGCATAGAGCACACACTATTACACACACACACACACACACACACACACACACACACACACACACACACACACACTTAAAATTCTGAAAGATCTTGTCTCCCCATCAGTCCTTTCTGTTGTCTGTTTTTCAAATACCCCACTACAGAAGCTAGTCAGTCACTGACACAGCAGTCATGTAATACAGCTCTCCCTGAAACTGCCTGGAAAGATGCCCCTGCCATCAGTCTTTAGGAAATGTAATCCCTGCCAGGCAGTGGTGGCACACACCTTTAATCCCAGCACTCGGGAGGCAGAGGCAGGTGGATCTCTGTGAGTTTGAGCCTGGTCTACAGACTTAGTTCCAGGATAGCCAAGGTTACACAGAGAAACCCTGTCTCAAAAGAAATTAAAAAAAAGCAAAGGAAAAGAAAATGTAATTCCACAGTGAGATACCACTTCACTTCACTCACACCAGAATGGCTGTCTCCAAAAAGGATGTGAAGAAACTAAAACAGCAAGCAGCAATACAAAATAAAGCTGTCCCCATGGGAATTAGTGAAAACAGCATTTCCAGATGAACCAGAAACGTGACTCACAAGTACTTTTACCCCATATATGATCACAGAAGCACCATTCACACACAACAGGTAACACTGGAAGCAACCAGAAAGCCAGTCATCAAAATGTGTTATAGCAATACATTTATCTGGTGTTGACATGACCTCCCCATTTTGAAGCACAGTGATGGGTGAGCCCTTGCCCCACAGTCAAGGGGATGGCAGAACAGAATGTACAGAAAACTGTGAAGTCTGTTGTAGGGAGACACCACATAAGGGTATCTTGAATCTACAAGCTTTTTCTTCAGTCTGTGGTGACAGATGCTACTGACAGTCCCACTTAAAACGAAAAGGATCAACAGGCCCTTCTCTGGATACTAATCATGACCTTTCCCCCAACTACACATTATAGTAAATTCCCTAAGAGTAAAACAGTCATGCAAGTGCGCCTTTTCCAGTCTAGTTGCCAGGAGTCACTCATGTTTCTTTAAATAAACCAAACATGATTATTTGTTTGCTAAACTGGATTGATGGACTCTTACTGTGGTCTGTCAGAACCTTTTGGGACTAAGTGAACATTTCATTTATGTGTCTCTAGGAATGTCACATACCACCTGATGACATACTATTCATCCATAAAAAGTAATCAAAAGTTCAATATATTCTCTGCCACAGGTGAACTTCAGGAACTATGCTAAGTGAAAAAAAAAAAAAAAGACAATCCCCCCTTCCAAAAAAAGTTGTGTAGCTCTCACTATATTTATATAAAATATTCAAAGTAAGCAAATTCATGAAGACAAAAAGCTGAGCAGTGGTTGTGTGGGGCTTAGGGGTGGAAAGAAGCAGGAGTTACTTCGTGGGTTTCCTTAGGAGTGATGGGTCTTTTGGAACTTCCGGTTATACTATGTGAATATAATGGACACCTCGGAGCTGTTGACTAGATACTACTGAATTGTAGGCTTTAAAACAGTTTCATGGCAGGAATTCCCCTTGGTGTTTGAAAATGTCAAACAATGAAGGGGAATAATATTAGGAAGACAAAATGAGACAATGAAGCAAGAACACTGCTCATTGTTACCCAAGGAGATGCTCCTGCGTAGACATAAAATGCTTCTGAGACAAGAAGAGACACATCTGTATTCCTGCTGAAGAAAGGCAAAGGATCCAGGAGCCCAGAATGGGTGCATCCTGTCTCCATGTCTAGGTTTGAAATGAGTCACAGAGTTGAAAAACCTGGAACATATCACATACCCCCCAAAAAAACCCTTTATTAATTCTGTCAGGGCATCATATGACCAGAAAATAGCTTAGAAACAGAAAATTTTGGCACTGTAATTAAGAGCAGGACTGCACAAACTAATTACTGTATTTTCAATTAAAACAGAGTTATTGGTCTATCTTTCTACTGTTTCTGGAATTAGCACAGACCTGTGAGCTGTCCAGAGGAGAACCATGTTAATTAGAAGGAGAATTTCCCAATGAAACACCCAGTCCACATCAGCTGATAATTAGGAATATTGTAACAATTCACTGACCCTCCAGGGTCCCTACCTTCCTGGTATCTGTCCTCGGGGATTCTCAGAGCCACATCAGTGTCTTCTTTCAGTTGTCAATTTCCTGCTGCCTTTGCAAGCTGTCACATTTCCAAGTCACCAGGAAACATTTTGGGGAGCTGCGAGACACTAGGCTGGCCTGACCAGTTCTTTCTACTCAGTTTTGCTTAGGGGTCTTAACCACAGTCTGCCCACTTCTAGCTGAGTAGGTCAAGAGCAAAGTCCCTCACACTGCAGGCTATGGAATCTTGTCTTCAGAACCTACAGGCCATGTGGTCTCCTAGACTGTCCTCCCTTGAGTTAGTGGTGACAGTGGCCAAAGCATCAGTGACTTTGAAAAGGCTTCTTTCATGAACTCTAGTGCCAGCAAAGAGGTACTCAATTTCACCTGCTGCTGTTGATAAAACCTCTGAATATATTCTCAGAGAACCACAGACTGCAGAGGAGACAATGGAATGAATTACAGAAAGGAGTAGTCGTTCCCCTGGCCCAGGAGCACCAGGAGTAGAAATGACCTCCAAAGCCTGAAGAGAGAGCACAGCAGTTGAGTGCTTACTGTTCTTCCAGAGGCCCCATGTTCTGTTTCCAGCCATAACCACATGCAACTCCAGCTCCAGAATATAGGATTCCCCCTTATGACCTCTGCAGGAACCCTCACACACATATACATACCAATAAAATTGAAACCAGAAAATGACTTCTCAAACTGCTTATCATAAGCTGTCCAGACAGTCAGTCACATTCTCAGTTACTCTTCCCAGTCCTATTACCATCTCACAATAGAAAACATTAACTTCAGTGATTATGAGATGACCAGCCATGCCTAATGGTAGCATCCTTCACTGCTGTATAATACTTTAGCAAACTACAGGGCTCCAGAAGTTCCAACCCTGCATATTTAACAACTTCCTTGAATCTCCAAGCTCTTGTTGGTCTCTTAGTTACTTCCAATCTGGCTAGGTGGCTAGGTTATTTTAATTATGGCACACAGAGACTCTCCTTTGCTACTTTTTCTAGTCTACGGGCTCTGGTCACCTTTCTGTTTTAATTTTCCTATCACAACACTGCCCTAACTGATCTCTCCCATCCATCCTCTTGCCTCTGTAGTGTATCCTTCACTCATATCAGAATGTGTTTCCCAAGATTTGGGCCAGACAATAGGCCTTCTTCAGACACAATTCAGTTTCCCAAAAGCCACGCTTTCACACTCCCCCTTGTCTTGCATTGTCCTACATATGTGTCCCAAAATACTGCATGTCTCCCTCACCCCAAATACAAGCACACAGCTTTGGCCATTGCTCATTCCACTCCTTGGTCCTGAAGGTTCATCTCTGAAGGTTCTCTAATCCCAATCCTACCCCTTCTGGAGGCTCACTAAGATAAACACCTTCCTGCTGGATCTGCCCTCCTGCTGCCAGCCCAGTTTCCTCTGTCAGAATGAATGCTATTTCCCCCACTCTCCTGCTAAGGCTTGTCCTTGAGCTACATTTATTGTGTTCTATAAGTATTAATTTGCCTGATTCCCTGCTGGGTAGAAAGACCCAAGGTCATCTTTACAACCACAATACCTATATGCTTTTCACAAGGAATTACCATCTGAAAAGAGGCCCACGTGAGAGTTTTCTTTTAGTGTCTGAAGGTTTGTTTCTGCTACCTCATCAACACAAATCCAGAGAGACCGACTAGGGTTCACATTTTGCTTCTGTTGTTTTTGTTTTGCTTTGCTTCCTAGCTAAGGAACTAGAAACCAAATGTCTCCTCTTCTCTCGGGTCTTACCCTCTTCTAATTATCTTTCTTCTCCAATCTTTGTCTTCTGCTTTTACTTGTATTTTTACCATTTCACATTTCCTTTAATTTACCTCAATTTCTGCAGAACAAGAAGACTATAAATAAACAGATTTATAAATAAAGAGTGGGTTTTGAGAAATGATTGACAACTTGAATCAAAAGCAAGATTCCTACTGGGAAAAAAAGTGGAAAACGTAGACCAAATTGGTTCCAGTTTCTATCAATAGCCAAAGATGATTTGGGACTCAAACAAGAAAGCAGTTTGCTCTCCGAAACTGTGTGTGCTGGAGATAAAGGGAGAACCTAAGCTGAAATGAGACTAGATAGATGGCTGGTGGGTGGAGCCATTTAATGGGTGGAGCTATCTGAGGGGTGGGGCCATCTGATGGGTGGAGCTACTCTGAGAATCTTTTCCTTGAACTCTAACCTCCCAAACCATCACCACCATAGTTCTTGGTAGTTGTTCTTGGGACAAGAGGTGGAAAAAAGCTGTGGGTGACCAAGCTGGAAATAGAGGAAGAAAAATGCTGGTGTTGAGAGGACCCATCCTTAAGGTCAGATCCCTCCCCACTCCTGACTTGTAACCTCCAGAGAAATGAAAACCAGCAGGGAGGGCTGGGGTTGGAAGCACTATCTTCTTACTCAATCCAGCTCCTTCCCTGTGGCAGAAAGGAAGCCAGAGTGAAGACAGTGCCCTTGTCAGTGTTTTCCCCTGTGACTTAATGTGATTTGTTTTTCTTTTTTTTGGGGGGGGAGGGGGTATCTCTCCTAACATGGGAATGGCTAAACCCACTCTGCCACTCCCCAGCTGCCTGAGTCCCCTATTGAACCATCCTGTCCCTGAAGGGAGAGGCTAAGGCATTACTTCGTCTGATAACCTCGGCATTATAGTGTGAACAGAAAAACAGGTAACAGCATTGCCATAAACTCATTTATATTCTGCAATTATCCATTTCAAATTTCAGATTTATCTTGTGGTCATTTAATTAATTGGCAGTATCTCCCGCAACATTTCTCTTATTCGTCTATGCTCCCGAAGTGTTCAAGTGGCTGATTTTGCAAACACATCACTCATCTAATGAGTGATTATTGTGACAGTTGTGGAACTCCACTTTGGTGTCTTCCTGAAGAATATTTTAGACATACCTTTCAGCTGCCCATGCTCAAGGAGGACTCAAAATCCAGCAAGATAAAAACAACACAACAGTTTTTGTTTTTTTTTTTTTTAAGTCACTCTACTGGGGCAAAGAATTTGCAAGATAACCTTGGTCAGCTCTGGGAGCTCAGTTTTTTGTTTGTTCTGAGGGGACACTAATGAAAAAGGAGAGGTGCCTCTTTCCCTTCCTGTTCACCTGCTTGGAGAAGGCCACCTGCAAAAACTTCAATGAGGCCCAAGAAAATGTTGTCCCTCTTGGATACATTCGTTGTAATTAATCAAGCGTTTTCTTTCCAGATGACTAGCGGCCAGCCATATTCCAGTTCTGAAATTCTAAAAATATTACCCGGTGATTGACTACTTCTTTTGAAAAGCAGCAGAGTTGTCCAACTTGTTACCAAGCTCCAAAAAGCCTCTGTTGACACAGAAGGAAGCCTCTAATTACATGAGTCACTGTAGTTTTACGACTGAATAAATTGTTAATTAAATTGGAAAAATTGTCATCCAGATGACAAAGGCCACTCTAGAACGACAAGCCAAAGCACTCCCAACTTGTAGCTCTTAAATAACAGCCAGTTAGTTAGGAGGACCCACTTCTGTGGGATCAAGCAGGAACTCCAAAATGCTTTCCCTGGTCTCTATAGGTTGCTTTAGCCCTGATTAGAAAGAAAGAAAAGAATCCAGGGCATGCCCTTTTAACTCCTCTCTCCCTCACTGGGATCAGGATAAAAATCCATTTTGTAAACCAGACATAGTCTAGTAGTCCACTTGCCTCTCCCATATGCTTTTGTCCATTACGTTTTAAAAGTTCACATTTCCACAGCTTCCTTAGTCCTGATTTCTTAGTGTATAAATTAAGCCTTTAAGTGTATTAAACACTGCACACATATGTCCCTGCCAAGGGACATCTCAAAGAAGGTGATTAAATGGGCTCCATCATGACTGTGATCACTTACTTTTCTTTGTCCCTGGTCACCATGGCAGCCTAATTCTCACAGCTGAAGAACTGAGTGGGAAGCCATCCCATGTCCCTTATTATTGTGAGACACTGGGTGTAGCTAGCCAGCCTACCACACCAGCAATCATCCATCCTCTACAAACCTCAAGGAGAAATAAGGAAGGAGACAATAAGATTCTGGAAGCAGACCTGATTCTTTCCTTTCAGGGGTTTATGTTTTGTTTTTGTTTTTGTTTTTTTGTTTTGGATTTTTTTGTTTTTGTTTTTTGAGACAGGGTGTCTCTGTGTAGCTTTTGAGCTATCCTGGCACTCGCTCTGGAGACCAGGCTGGCCTGGAACTCGTCTGCCTCTGCCTCCCGAGTGCTGGGATTAAAGGCGAGCGCCACCAATACCCGGCCCTTTCTGGGGGTTGTAAGATGAAATACTGTCTTACAGTTAGACTATTCATTTCATTTGGAACTTAGGCCAAGAGCTATCTTTTGAAGTCCAGCATATGCATTCATCTCTGCATATATTCAAATTGTCTCTGAGGAACAACTTTCAAGGACTTCACTGAAAAGACAAACCACAGCCCAGTGCTGTTATTCAGCCACTGAAGGACAACCAGGAAAAGACAAGTGGCCTTCTCTACTGGTGTCTAAGTCTTTCTTTCAGCCCATGTTTTCCCTGTGAGACCCTGAGTATGGGAATAAGGCCTGCTGCATGGAATGCTTGTGCTCTCACAGGCCTTCAGCCCTCAACATACACAGCTCCTCAGGAATAGAAGAGCAGCTCTGGAAGGAAACAGGCTCCCTCATTTACCCTGCCCCAGCAAAGACAGAGGACGTAATGCAACTTGACCCACGTCGTAGATTCTGTTTAGGACACGAAAACTTTTTTTGAGGGATCCTAGGTGTTTTTCCACAACTGTAGTGTAGTGCCAAGAAAGGCAACAAACAGCAAGTCAAGATGCTTGAGTTAGGAGCAGATGGAATGAATGTAAATATCATTTGGGGTTCAAGCTCACAGTGAGAAGGGGAGCCTCAGTGAGGTCAAGGGTAAGTGCCGAGTCCGAGGGCCAGTACTTCTACAGCATGGAGACTCAAACTTGAAATATCTGAATGTGATAAAGACAGACAGCCCTTCTTCTACTGACCCCAGTATGAGATGGCCTGAGACCACTTGTCAAACTGAACCCTCTGGATATCTTGCAGAAAAGCACCCTAAGTAGTTTTGGAACTTAACTCATTAGTTAGCCATTCATTAGCCATTCCTTTGAGGCTGGATGATGATTTTAAATAGGAATGTCCTCCATAGTCTTGGTTTCTAAAGCCTGACAGCTATGTGCCAGTGACTTTAAAATTATGAATCACGATACCTCAGCAGACTCAAAACAGCACATGACAAACAAACAAAACCTGCTAAATAGATGGACAAATCAACATTTTCTGTCAGCATTAATTTATTGTTTAAAAAAAAAACTATTGTTGGGATTTCCAAGTTACCTCTAAAAGTCCATTTTAGTAAGAAGGTTATTACAGAATATTATACTGACATGAAAACTGAAGAAATCCCCACTGATGATTCGGAACCAAATAAGGACAACTAATCAATGAGACAAGTAAATTTTTTTCCTAAAGTCTTTAATGCTGATGAACAAAATCAGATTTGACAAACACAGACAGAAAGAATGAAAAAGCTATGAACTGAAAATTTTAAACATTTCTGAACACTTTCCAGGCAGGCAGACGATAGTCAAGAGTGCCACTAATGCAGCTGTTAGACAACATGGAGAAAGACACTCAGAGAAGACTGAAAAGGGAGCGAAGAGCTTCAGTTTCCTAATGCATGCCATCTGTCAGTTTGGAGACAGGGCTTTACTTTAGAATAACTGCATCACTCGTCCTTTGCCAAGAGTTGGTATCATGATCACCAAGGGCTTCTCAAGCCTGCTTGCTGGTCTCACCGCATCAGCACCAATTCAGAACTTCTTAGAGATGCAAAACATGAAGATCCATCGCAGGTCCAATGTCATTCACCCTCCAAAGTCTGATAATGACCAGCAGTGTGTGTGAAATGAGTAACTGAGAAGCTGTAGCAAGCCTCTCATGTGGGTTAAGGCTCACAAGAGACTGTACTAAAGCGCTGACCCTCATACTCTCTGGAACTCTCTGGAAGCTTTAAAATATTCTGACATTTGTTTTAAATAAGAAAAATATTCAGACATTCTGGTTTGTCCATGTGAAAATTTAACAATTAATCTTAACTTTAATCATGTGTACGTGGAAGGGGTTTACAGGTACACAAGTGTGGGTGACTGAAGAGGCCACTTCTGTTGGATTCCCAAGGGACTAGAGTGACCAGTGGTTGTGAGCCACCTGATATTGATGCTGAGAACTGAGCTCAGGTCCTCCATATGAGAGGTACAAACTCCTAACCTCTGAGCCATCTATCTCTCTAGATCCCTCCCTCCCCTGCAAACTTTTCATTGAGTTGATAATGGGGCAACTCTTCCCAGGTCATTATCATGTGTAATAATCAGAAAACATTTTAAGGAATTTCAAAAATATCCTTCAATCAACTAGAAAGATTCTTCTTTCTGAGCCTTTTTGTTGCTCCTTGAAAAAGTCTGTACTTAATCTAGGTCTCACTGGGACACCAAAGTAGATAAGAGTCTGATGCTATATTTAGAAGAATTCTTAACTGGGGCCATAACTTCCAGGGTTGTTTGGCGGTATCTGAACATTCATTGCTAAGAAGGTGAAGGCACAGAGTTTGATATGGAGCCCTGATGGGCAGAAGCCTGGAAAGGGGTCAAACATCCTGAAGGACACAGGGCTAGCCTAGGGTGTCATTGATGCTGCTTTGCAAAATTCCATTCTTCTGACACCTCGGTGAAAGAAGGGACAGGCCTACTGCACAGGCCACTACAGTGTGATACACCGGAGTGAACCCCTTCTGTGTGGAGTCACTGTGGGGTGACCAGGCCTGTGCTCAGCTATTAACAAGAAGGATGCTTCATTTCCTTCTCAAATATGGTTCTTTTTACAATATGATCTGCTGGTTTGGGAAGACCAGAGGGAAGTAGGAATAAGTGAAAGGTTAGGGGAGTCCAACTATGACGGAATAGTTGAGCAGCCTTTGCAAGTATCCAAAATGATTAAGTCCAAGTATCCAAAACAAATGGGGATTAAGGTCAAATATCAACCAAACAGACATTCATCAAACCTACCTTCATTCAAATAGTCTGGGACGCCTGCAGGTTAACCCATGAGTACATAGGACAACCCTCTGTTGCTAAGAATAGATTGTACCTTGGGAACATGACAATTCCTTCTCTGTTTTTAATCTGCCTAGAAAATGGGTAGAAATCAAAACTTTTCCTTATACCATCTTTTTCACCTCAGAGTCTTCCCTTCCACTGTTCCAAAGATTTCCACACTGATTCTGAGCATTTTGAGTCAGCCCAGGTGTTCCTGAATCCCAGGTTGCAGCATTTGGTTAATTAACATCATGCTGCAAACACTCAAAATCACTTCAGCTGCGGCTAGAACAAAACAAAACTCCCCCAAACAAAAACTGTGGGGAAATATAAACAAATGGCGGTATTCTATGCAAAACAATGTATGATTTTGGTGACAATAAGAGCAGCAAGGGCTTTCTTGAATTAATACTGTGCTCCTTAAAAAAAAAATAATTTTCTAAAAGCAATTGAGTGTGAGCAGAGACTTGAAGGTACATGTATTTATATGGAACACAAATATGTGCCAGGATGCCAAATCATTAGCTTGAAAAGAAGAAAGGTACAGTGCAAAAGCAGTGTGAACCCCAAGAGCGGCAATTTGGGGACTATCAAAAGAAATAGCCATTCTTCTATTGAGAATCCCAAATGGCTTCTCTCCCCAGCTGCAGAGCCACAATGCTCTCAGCTACAGCTCTCTATGCTCCACGGCTTTCCAACCCCACTCAAGGTCTCAATTTAACTCTGCATTTTAATCCTTTTAAACACCCATTTGTTCCTTCCTTCTCAATCACTCTCAGTAAAACTTCATGTCTCTGGAAAGAGGCCAGAGGTGGTTCTGTCAGAATTAATTTTTTAAAAGGTAGGAAAGGTAGGATGTGGAGAAAGAAGGCTGGTTTGGGTTCTGCGGCGGGAGAACAGGTAAGCCAAGACACGTGGGGTTCTTGCTGTACTTTATTTTGCAAGTACCGAGTTGGAGAGTTGGAGTGTAGGAGAAGTTTTGGTTTGAGGCTTCATGGGGGGGGGGGGGGGATTCAGATACAGCTAGACGGAAGCAACCCATGGACCAAAAGTTCCCTGCAGTAACAACTGGCTGGGGAGGGGTCCTCTACTCTAAGCAGAGAGAAAGACAGGCCGATAAATTTGCACCCATACAATGCCTCAGTTTGGGGGTGTCGGAGTCACATACAAGAGAGAAAAGAGTCTCATTGTAAGACAAGAATGGGATGGAGTTCACTTGTGGGTCTGGAAATCTCAAGTTTGGCTTTCCAGTACAGCATTTGCCAGCAGTCGCCCATGCCCCATGGGATAGTCCTGTCTCTGCCTCTCCAGCACTGGGCTTTGAGTCACACACAATCACACCCAGTTTGAAACAAACTTTTTTTTTTGTGGGGATTTTTCTAGACAGAGTTTTTCTGTAGCTTTGGAGCTTGTCCTGGAACTCACTCTGTAGACCAGGCTGGCCTCAAACTCACAGAGATCCACCTGTCACTGCCTTCAGAGTGCTGGGACCAAAGGTACACATGTAGCCAGCACCACCTGGTTTCCAGATCAACATTTGATAACACCAGAAGTATCGGTATCCCAGGTGGAAAGGCATCCACATGTTGCTTTGTAGTGTAGGCTACTATGTAAGGTGAATGGAGGGGCTGTGTCTTCTACCTGGGGCAGGGTGGTCCCTGAACAGCTGGTGCTTATGGCATGGCCATAAGCCATGTAACTGCCTCAGAGGCTGCAGCTCTTAGTCCTCAGTTTCCTGACTCAGTTCTTGGTTTGCAAGGGGGTGGTTTTGTCTTTGGTATGTTTTTGTTGTTTGCTTTACGGGTTTTACTTTGGGGTAGTGTCATTATTTCCATTTACATCCTTAAAATAAACCCTATTGCTAAAGGAAGCTCTCTTGCAAATGGAAGAAACTAACATACACAGGGCTTTGTGCAGTTTGCATAGCTGGAAAGCTGCAGAAAGATAAATGTGCTGGAATTTGTATTACAAAAAGAGTTTTTTTGTTTTTTTTTTGTTTTTTGTTTTTTCTTTTTTTGTACATACAATGTCAAGAACTTGCGGGGGAGGTAAGTCTGGCCCCAACAGCCAAGGTCTGGAAAGAATCAGACAACTGGCTTAGTGTGAAATTAAACATAGCCCCAGAATCAAACCAGAGACATTATGAGGCCCTACCACAGCAAACACTAGGGCTCAAGCCCCATCAGGAAGCTTTTGAGGACTCAGGGGAAAATGAAGATGTCCAAAAAATAGAGGACTGGCAAATGTCACTTAGGTTTGTCACACGAAGGAGCTGGATAGAGGTCACGTTGGGGAATCTTGTGGGAAAATCAAAAATGGTTTATTAGGCTGTTCCTGAGAAGCCAGGAAAAGTATAATCACCAGGATGCAGCAAATTTTACTCAAAATTGGCCAGATCAGCTTAAGCTCGTGTTTCCTTAGATCATATTGTTGTAGCAAAATTTGGGTTTCAACAATGCATCTTCCTGGTTCTCTTACTGTATTTGTACCCACTATGAAAGAGGGGATTAAAAAATCTAAATAAGTGCAGGGCATTGGTGGCGCATGCCTCTAAGTCCCAGCACTCCGAAGGCAGAGGCAGGCGGATCTCTGTGAGTTCGAAACCAGTCTGGTCTACAAGAGCTAGTCCCAGGGCAGTCTCCAAAGCCACAGAGAAAAACTGTCTCGAAAAACCAAAAAAAAAAAAAAATCCAAATAGGCAACTAACTATGCTAGAGGCTGGAGAAACAAGGTGTCAGCCTTAAGTAGCAGAGTAAAGTATCATTTTCAGGGGTAGAAACCTGGCTACAATTCAAAGTGAAAGCGTCCATCAGCTAGAGATATAAGCTGCATTTAATGCATATGAGGTTTCAAGAGTAACAATGGCAGGATGAGCCCTTTCTCCTCTAGGTGGGCCTGGACTTCCCCCTCACCTCTATGATTTGCTGTGCTATTCAGAGTTCAGGTAACAGCAGGCAAGGGGCAGAGGAAGGAACTGCATCCTTTTACTGGTCAAACATAGGGAAACTCTGCCTGCAATAAGTGGAAGGTGATCACATGCCAAAAGGCAACATCTCATTTAGGTATCTATATGAGACAAAAATTAGGGACAAAAAGTTATACAGGATATTTTAGTTCACTGTGAAAATAAAATAGGTCTTGGCAGGTGTCCAAAGTCCCAACTACCATTAATGGGAAAATTACAGGAGAAAGTAGATTTCAAGACACAATGTTGGATTGGGTCTTCCTTTGAGATCCTTTTAAACCTTAAAAGTCTATGCTTTTCATATTATGCTTATTTTACATTCCAATCCTGATCTCATCATATCAGTTGTCTCAAAACCCTATTATTGCTTCCAATTAAAAATGGATTTTTAAATCTATACCTTTATCTACCATTTTAAAGAACCCTCCATCTTGCTCATTTGCTTACAATTTTATTTTCACAAATATTTGTGGAATATGCCTGTGACTACCTGGGTGCCATGCTGGGGACCCAGGGACACAGAAGTGACCCATGCACAGACACTGATATCAAGGAATTCTATCTAGGGGAAGATTTTAATATAGTGATGTTGGCACAGAAAGAGGCAGTGGACCTGCTGTGCCACTTGGCCTGATTCTCACAGAGCCAGGTAATGCCTGAAGACAGACTTGACACTGGATATTGATTGGGTCCCAAACCAGCATTCCTGACCTTTCTTTGCGACCTTTCTTTGTGTAGAGAAGTCCCTCCTTATAGCATAGGTAAGGACAGGCAATCTTTGTGTGATAACCTCTATTGGGAAAGAAAAGATGTTCTTTATCCCACTTTACCATCCTCCTTTATCCAGAAAAGACTTGCAAGCCCCTCCTAAGAAGAAAGCTATGTAATATATGTGTCTGGTAGTTCTACCATTTCCCAGGGAACGGTGGCGACAGATACTGAAGACACTGCCAACCCTGAATCCAGCTAATGCAGGAGCAGTTACATCCCCCACAACCCAGCTAGTCTGTATCTGCTAGGTCCATGGAGGTCTTGGTCTCTAGTTCCAACTTTCCCAACAGTCTCTTGGTGATAATCATGGCTTTAACTCAAATCCACAGTGAGGGAAGGGGCCTCAGAATGTTTCCCAATGTAACCCACAAACAAAGAGACCCAACTGTTGCTCTGTCCACTCAGTATAATTTTCAATGTTCATGCTAAATTCATCCAAACCCTGGACAAAAGGAGGGATAATCTCAGAAACAAGACCCTACTGTGACCCTCCAGCAAACCTCATGATGAGAAAACTGGAGCTAAACAAAACTCACATTTAAATCAACCATGGAGAGCAGACAGCATTCTTTAATTCACAATATATTCATGGAAATCAAGAGAACAAAACATTTAGGGAAATATGCAAAGCCATGTGTCTAGCTGTGAGCTGCCTGAAAACTTACCACCCTGAGGATCTATGTGACTAGCCCACCTCAAATGCTGATATTACAAGGGGCCACTACATAGTCACGTCATGGCTCAGCATGGACATAATGGGAGTCATACTCTAAATAGAGAAAAAGTTAGCGTGCACAGTCAGAAACAGCTTGCTTCACCACATTATGGTAGTTAACTGTGTGCTTATTTCTGAATTGCACTAAATTGCTCTGGAGGCAATGGCCTGATGAGAAGAAAACACAGAAGTATCTTAAGCATCTTTTAAAACCACAATCCTTTGAGAGTCCTTTCAGAGACTGCAAACCCTTCTGAAATGTTACTCCTTTAAAGCTGTGTCTTCCTAGTCACTTACTAGCCAGTCGGGCCTTTCCTCGCCTGTATACCCATAAGAATCCCTGCACAGACATCTCACTACCCAGCATTCTGCTACTTCTAACACCTCAGCCCTTTGCTGAAGACGGGAATGCATGGTTCCTTGAAAGCCATCTCTGGATAGTGGTGGGATTACTGTATCCTTTCACTTAGAGATGGCCACCAAGATGGATTTAAGACAGAACTCAGCATCTCTTCCCATTCTAAATGAATCAGGAGGCTTGAAAATGCACTGGGTACTATAGGCTTTCAGATCACAGGACAGGGGTCTAGCAAGGTGAGATTTCAGATGAGCACTGCTTAGGTCTGGTCAAGGCAGCACACAAGCAAGTCATTTAAGTCACAAGCCTGACCACCTGAGCCTGACCACCACCACCCACCAGCAGCTGTCTTGAACATTAAAGTAGGTTCCTTCTTGACAGGAAGTACCTGGAAGACAGACACAGAGACCCCCCCCCCCAGGGGTGTGGCTGGTTGCTGACATATCCATACAATAAATAACCCCTATGGCTCCCCTAAAATCCCCTTCCACTGGCCTGGCCACCTAGGATCCATCCTCAGTTTTCCTACAATAGAACTGATGAAAAACACACACACACACACACACACACACACAATCTCTCTCTCTCTCTCTCTCTCTCTCTCTCTCTCTCTCTCTCTCTCTCTTTCAAGCACACACAAGTTCACATGTGGCTGCCTAGGACCTTGTTCATCTGAGTCCATTCTGACTCCAGTACCTATGCTAATGACCAAGCTCCTAAAGGTTATGAAGTCACCAAAGTCCTGGCACAGTGCCCTGCACTGAATTTCTCCAAACTGTGGTTCTTTCCTTCCGTCTTTCTCTTTCACACATCCATCGATCCCGATCCCGATCCCCACCTCCAGCATGATAATGGACACAAGGGAGTGTGCTTCCTGCATAGGAACCCTCTAAGGATTGCCTCGAGACTTAAAGACTCTACATAAGCTGTGTTGTTCAGGGTCTGCACTTTTTACATACTTGTCTTCCCAGTGTTTGGTGTCCCCTTACTCCATCTTAAAATATTAGGGGCCACTGAAAATTACCTGTTCCACCGTTACCAGTCTGGCTATCTATACTTCTCTCCTGTTAGAGCTGGGCTTCCATATAAGAAGAGATAGACAAATGGGTAAAATGCAAAACCTGAAGCTAGGGCCTGTATAACGAGAAGGGAACTGAAAGTTTCACAGTAAACTGTAGAGATGTGTTTCTTCCAGGTAAAGAATAATTAAACTCCCTCTGACATAAAGGAGCCTAGACACCAGATAACCAGAGGTGTGAGTTTCAGGGACCTTCTTGGAAGCTTCCCTTGATAATCTCCTGTGAGGCCTTCAGCTCTCCTTCTCCTTGTCCCTATAAAAAGGGGATCAGAATGAAAGTTGACAATGGGATCCAAACAGAAGACACCTAACTTTTCCTGTTTCACTTGGCTTATCGAGACATTTAAAGATCCCATAAGCAAGGCACAGGATTGTTCAATTTCTAATGTGGAGTGTAATAGAAGATTAAGAAAAAGGAAATGTGAAGAGGAAGGGGAGGCCTCACCACTTACAAGTTGTGGAACATTCTGGACCACTGGAAATCATCAATTTCAATATTTTCTAAATCTGTGTGGTAGAGAGTACTCTATATCTCAACCTAAATGTATGGAGCTATACCCTTCTCAGAACAAGCCTAAACATACCTCTGATTAGTATATAGATCTGAGGCACATTAAGAAGCAAAAAGAACTTGAGCCAGCACTTTCTTACGTCACCCAGAGAAATGACAGGATTGGAAAAACCTAAGACATTGAGGGCATATTGCTTCACAGCTATTCTCTTAAAGACTGGGACATTCATTCTTACCAGATAATTTTTCTAGGCTACACAATTATTACCAGTTTCTCCCATCCTAAGAAACAGCAGATGGGTGACTTACCAAAGTCATCTAAGAAATATCACATGACTACAGTAGCTAAGACTGTAAAGTTTGGTCAAAGGTAGCCCATTTCACTTGGCTTTAGTGTGGGTAGCAGGCATATGAAAAGTACTAATTTTATCGTGTGTGTGTGTGTGTGTGTGTGTGTGTGTGAGAGAGAGAGAGAGAGAGAGAGAGAGAGAGAGAGAGAGAGAGAGAGAGAGAGAGAGAGAGATAGTAACATCCTAGGACCACAAAGTAAGAAGAAAGTTAGCAGCAGGTGATGTCAGGACTAAATCCAGGTCCTATTTCTGGCCACTGTCCCTCTTCTGCCTCTGGGCTGCTTTCATCCACACTTGAGAGAGTCTTGTCACTCCTGTGTAAACTCTCCCCTTGCCGAGGTTCACTGCTGATGCTCTCAGCAAAGTCTACCACCTCCCCCTCACACCTGCTCTTCACCCACTGACTTCCCTTTCCACGGAGACATCAAGCAGAGACAATAAGCTCCCAAGTGAGAATTCTGCTTGCCCTTAGAAGATTGAACTACTGCACAAAAAAAGAGGTTGGATCTGCCATACAGCTCAGGTGTGGGTGGGGGAGACTCATGTATAAATGCATCTCCTTCATTTATAACTTATTTAATTTATCCCTCCTTGCAGAAGATGTGGATCTAAGTGCCAAACGAAATATTTTCTCATCCACCCTCAAATAAAGCACCAAATGAGACCATAAAATTATGTACAAATGTTTCTCAGCATAGAAGAGTGTTAAGTGTTGTGTTAGTTACTTTTCTATTGCTATGAGAAGACATCCCAACCAAGACAGGAGTTTGTTAGGGCTTTACATTTCCAGATGGTTAAGTTCATGACCATCATGGTTGGGAGCATGGTAGCAGGCACACAGCTGAAACACAAAATCTTGAGACAACAATGAAGCAGACAGACAGACAGACAGACAGACAGACAGACAGACAGACACACACACACACACACACACAGAGAGAGAGAGAGAGAGAGAGAGAGAGAGACAGACAGACAAAGAGAGAAGGAGAGAGAGGGAGAGAGGGAGGGAGGGAGGGAGGGAGGGAGGGAGGGAGGGAGGGAGGGAGGGAAGGAGGAAAAAGGACCAAGTACATACCAAATATTCAAATATATGAGCTTGGGGGTGGGGCATTTTCATTCAAACTACCACAAAGATATATTTGGGTATTACTTCTATTTGCGTAATTAAACAAAACATTTATCATCTTAACTTGAGAGAATAAAATGCTTAATACAAGCCAGGCAATGGATGCACACTCCTTCAATCCCAGCACTAGGGAGGAAGAGTCAGGTGGATCTTTATGAGTTCAAGGTCAACCTGGTCTCCAGAGTGAGTTCCAGGACAGGCTCCAAAGCTACACAGAGAAATTCTGCTTCAAAAACCAGCAAAAATGTTAAATAGATTCATAATTCTTTATATCCTCCTCCACTTTCTGCTTTTAGAGTGTTTTTAATGCTCTGAAGGGAAACACCATAGCCATAGTCTATGTCCTTTTCCCCACTCAACAATCTCTTGCCTACTACTGATATGTTCACTGTCTGTCAAATGATATAACATGTGGCCTTTTGTGTCTAACTAACTTCTTTCATGAGAGTGACTTGGAGATGCATCTATATTTCAGCATGCATTGGAACATCATGCCACTTCATGACTGAGTAACATTCTATTGTCCGGATATACCACTGTGTTTTATCCATTTACTTATCAATAGACATCTAGGCTATTTTTATTTTTTGGCTGTTGTACATAGTGCCACTTTGTACATTCATACTCAACTTTCTAGTGAACATCTTATCTTAATTCCTTTATGAATATAAGCTAGGGGAAAATTGCTGGGTTACATGATATTTCATGTTTAACTTAGTGAGAAACTGCCAAGGTGTATTCTACAGAAGCTGCTGTATTTTACAACTACTTTTTGTTGCTGTTGCTTATTTTGCTTTGTTTCATTTTGTTGAGATAGGATTTCATAAAGTCTAGGCTAGTCTTGAACTCATTATGTACTCAAGGCTGACTTTGAACTCCTGACCTTTGTGTCTCCTCCTCCCAAGTGCTGGGGTTATAGTTATATGCCATCTCATGTTTAGTTACTAACTAGCATTAAATAGCATGAGGGCCGGTGTAGGGTCACACATGGCTTCTCTGAGTCATCTGAGCTCAGAGCACTAGACACCCCCTCAGAACCTTTGGGTTAACCTCACTGAGGCTGACTCTTCCTGACCTGCAACACTCTCTGCCATCATCATTATTCCTTCTCTTCACAACACTTCAGGTTCAAAATTAATTCTGGGTAAAGCATTTGCTATACAAGTATAGCACCCAGAGCCCACAGAAGGAGCAAACTGTACAATGTTGCTGTCATGTCCCCATATGTTCCCTGGTACACAAGCACCCATATACACCACAATACTACCATTTTTACAATGAATTCCCATTTGTTTCATTATCAATGATCTACTTTACTTCCTTTTTAAAATGATAAACTCTCACTACCTATAACATAACTCTTCTGCCTTCTTCCATACACATCCCAGGATCTTTCTTTACTGGATAAATCTCTTCATGGTGTAGAAGGCTGAAAAGAATTGAGCAGGAGGAGGTTCACTGTTTATTCCTTTTCTTTCTTCATTAAAAAAAAATGGATGGCAACTAATTCTAAAGGCCCAAGAGAAAAAAGGACCATAGCCCCAAGTGCCCCCCTTGACCAACTGCTTAGATTTCAAATGTGCATTTCAAGCTCTGTCTCTCCTTGGCTACACAGGCCATCAAACACCGACTGGCTTGTTTCTGCTCCTGCCGTAAAAATAAATGAGGGTTACTGAAGGTCCTTAGGTAAGTTTGCTTCAGGCTTTGATTCTGTTTTGTTCTGTTTTCTTCGTCAAATAAAAGCCTCCAAGTACCTTCTCTGAGGTCAATGCAAAAGTCAAGTTCCTCCAGAAGATCCTTCAAGAGCACACTCTACCCTCCAGTCTCCTGAACGATAATCAGATGCTTACTGTTTGCATGAGCAAGGGGAACAAAGAGAAAACACAGTTGAGCACAAGCCATCAGAAGGTCTGCAGTATTTAAAGAAGATGATTTGGATGAGGAGGGTGCAACCAGCTTGCCCACGGCCCCAAGCTTTCATAGTGGGCCCTAGGAGGCACTCTCCCCTCCCTGCTAGGACACCAGCTCCACCAGGTTGGACGTCCCATCCGCCATGATAACTGCTGATTCCTAGCAGATCAGAGCCTGTGAACAGTATAGGCCACATGTTTCCATTAACTCCATAGATTCCCCACAGTTCTAAGTTCTCAAAGACACTGAACAAACAAACATATCTCAAGTTATAAAAAAGTGCCTGATTTGAAAAGGTAACAAATCTCTTGATGAGTCATGTGTGGATGTCTTCTGCAATCAAGTCAGGGTCCATGCAATCTGCAGCTACAAATGCAGCTTGCTCTATCCATAGAGAAAAAGGGAGGCAAGGATGGACTTGGCATCATGGGTTGTTTGCTCTGAAGATTCTACTCTTTTTTTTTTTTGAAGATTTTTATTTATTTATTATGTATACAACATTCTGCTTCCATGTATATCTGCACACCAGAAGAGGGCACCAGATCTCATAA